>NC_056729.1:598595796-598620796 GCF_019279795.1 Protopterus annectens
GTGTAACACTAAGGGAATCATCCTGAATGTGTGGGCTAGCAACCCTGGCAGTTACCACAACTCACATATCTGGCACATTTCCCAACTGTACCAGATGTTTACTGGGGGGGATATCCCACACGGTCATTTACTGGAAGATGTAGGCTATGCACTGTAACTGTGGCTGATGACACCCATCATAAATGCACATACACCAATGGAACAATGCCTTAATGAAGGACATGCTCCAACTAGAAACTTCATAGAGCATGTGTTTGGGCTGCTGAAGTCACGGTTCCGGTGCCTAGGATATCTGGGGGAGTCCTGCAGTACAATCCATTGACATGTACAGAAATATTCACAGTATGTGCCATGCTGCAAAACATCATCCTGAAGGAAACAGTTTCAGCAGGATCAACAAGGGGAAGGGGCACACATCCCACCACCAATGCCAAGGTCACCACAGCCACAGGCAGATGAGTCAGAGGGGGAATCACCAACTGCTGTGGGTGTAGGTGGATGTAGGGGTACCCAGTATGCCATTGCACTGGCTAAGAGATAGCACACTGACTCACCATCTATGGGGCCTAAAACCTTCCTTCTACATGCATACACATAGCAACATTGATGCCAAGCAACTCATACAACCTTTAGCTCCCCATGTATTGCCTGTGTACTGCTTGCATCAGACAGACTCAGCCCTGAACTACAACTGTGTCAACTGCTGCATTTACAAGGTAAGTCTTGAACCTAGAGTACATTGTGTAATAGTATGAATGAGTGACATATTGTATTTCACTTACTGATACCTTTAAGCAAGTAAAATGTGTGAGATTGTTACAGAAATGATTGCAGTTTGTGATAGCAGAGACTTATGTGACTTATATGTGCCCATTATTAAGTAATAAGCCTCAGGCATCAAAGATTCACATAGTCATACCCCTCAAACGTAGTGACGGTCTCTGCATGGCCTCAGTTTATCACCATATATTTATAATGCAAAATCAATAAAGAGAAAAGTTAGAAAGTAATGATACACATTGCAGTTTCTGACTTCACAACCCTCACAAATCATTCACAATACATTTGGGAAATGTGATGCTATCAGCTGTCTGACTTTCCAAGGCCAATATAAGTCAAAGGTAAAATTACCAGTTCAACACCACAAATGCAGATATACTAAGCACTATGTCAGCTATGCACCATGAGCATCAGACAAAAAGCTTATGTATCCCTGAATCCAAAGGATACAAACCAGGGATATGGCACAGCTATCATCACTTGGACAGGGTGCTGTGTTGGGGGGGGGGGGCAGGAGGCCTAGGCTGACAAAAAAGGTTGGTGAGTGTGCGTTAGTAAGAAAGAGAAGCAGGCAGACATTTGGATAAACCAACAAATGGCTAATGAGGAAAAATTAGGTTTAAGCTGCATGGCTGAACCATGTAGCTGCTGTGTGTATTTCTGTAGGGGTCCTAGAGGTGAAATTGGTGTGTGAGAGTCTGCATGAACACAGACAAGCTCTGTGCTGGTTCTACATCTTGGTATGTTGGACAGGTGTGAGTCATGCATGGTAGAGGTGGGAGTTTATCTTTATTATCCCTGACCATGAGAATTGGCTCTAGCAAGAATTGCAATGGTGCTTCCACACACACGGTTAGGTGCCGTGCTGCTACTCGAATATGACTGATGTCTGCTGGATGAGCTCCCTTCATGGGGATGCCCAGGACCATGATCCCATGGCCTGCTGCGTCTGGGTGTTGACAGCACACTTAATGATGGAGCAGTGGAAGTACTGCCACTATGGGATTATGATTAGGCATGGACACATTGGCTACCAGCAGATGATGTGACTGACCTATGCCCATGAGGATGTCATTCCCCTCCCAGCAGACATTCTATCACAGACAATGATTGTTCCATGACAGACATCTCTTGTTCTACCACAGATACCCCTCATTCCAACTTGTCATTCATCCAATCCATTGAATCAGCAGCACATGTCAGCCTGTGCCACATCTACAACCCTGAGCATTTGAATGGAGCACCTATGGGAAAATGTCTGTGTCTCCATGACAGCCCTAAACATACATTCAGTGCATGGAAAGAGACACCTGCACAAGGTGGAAGAGGGACAGTAGGCCTCCTCTGAGTACCCCTATCAGCCCTCCTGTGTGGCACCTCTCCCACACTTTGGCTATGGCCAGTGTTAGCAGGCACTTAAGCCACAGTAGCCACACTTCCCTGATCAGTGGTCTCACCCTCCACCTGTCCAATACCTGAAGGCTCACTGTGATGGGTAGATGTAAACCTACTCTCTGCATCTGATGGAATTACAAGGGATGGCTGTATGTCAACCTCAGTGTCAGATTCAACCTCTGCACCCATCAACTGTGTTTCTGTTTGGCCACCATCATCATCAGAGTCTGCTAATACACTGACATCAGGTGACAGAATGCCCACACTTCCACTGTCATGATCACCTGTGATGAAGAGCACAAACACAAGAAAAAATTAATACCTACACTACTTTAGTCCAATATATGCTAACAAACTAACAGTGCTACCAGTATTACAAACAGTACAGAAATACACACAACACGCCTGACAATATTTTTTAAAATTGTGCAGTACTGACATAAAAATGTTTGGCTTACCAATTGCAAATGATATTCCCCTCTGCAAGTCAGATGGCCCTGGAAGAAGTTAAGTGAAAGGTAAGGGCAATATCATCACATTTAACTGTAACACATGGGCTAATACTTTTACCCCTTTATACGTCCATTGACTATACTTTCAAGATAGTGGGCTGACAACTCCAGCCTAAGCTAATAATTGTAGAAATCTTCAATCCCCCCTCCCAAAAAAATTATGTGACACAGAAGCAATGTATTGATTTCAATTGTTTTACTATAGAACATTATTCAGCTATTGAAACACCAAAGCTTACCTGGAAGCTCATCCTGAGACATGCTTGCTGTCTCTGAAACTGTCACTCCAACATCCAGGGCATGCTGGGCCCTCCCCCAGTAACCATCTGGTCATGGTCCACTGCAGCTCATCTCCTCCATACAGATGTGATCATGTCAATGGCCGTGTGGTGCACCTCCTCATATGACCTGTCATGGCTACCCACAGCGTTCACATCATCAATAAACCTGCACCAAATTTGCATCCTGCATGCTATATCTCCCCATCCCTTTCCCTGCATAACATCACCATGTTGCTTAAAGGCATCCACTATCACCTGGTTCTCAGCATCGGTGAAGGGGGTTCTTGGAGGACTGACACCCCTGAGTGGCATACTCCTAGGTGTCCTAAAAGAGAACGGAAGGATAATGCATATAAGTATCACATAACTACAAAATAAATGTTTCCAGATAAAACAGAAAAGGTAGCCATTTAGTATTAGCCCCCGGAGAAACATAAAACAGTCAAGAGATGTGAAGTACAAACAACAGGCAGGATGCAAAACAAGGAGTGTAATAATAGCAACATATCAACTCACTTTTTCTTCCCTCAAAATAACAGTCTATCCTTGTTTATGCCATAACAGTAACTCAGCTTTGCTACGCCACAAAAGAACAGGCAAATGACACATTTTGCTAACAAATCATCTTTGAAATGCTAAAAGTACTATCAGAGGAACTGTCACTGAAACATCTGTACATATTTATCACAGAGCATTCCATTTTCATGTATTGGCAATCATGTATACCTATGAAATGGCTTGACAAACATACCCATGCCATTAGTACACTTGAAACTAAGGCATACAGATAAAAGTGCAAACACCTTTGGTTCAGACTTGCCTTAAATACATTCCAGAATATGCAGTATGTAGCTGACAAAATGCAAGCATACCTTCTGAAGTTCACTAGTCCTTTGCACAGACATATGCCAAATAAATAGCTTAGTGCAGTCTTCCCAACCTAGACAAGCCTCCTCAACATCACATTGCCTAGCTACACGGTTGCCTTTTTATACGGTGTAAATTCAGGGCTGTTAGCATGGTGAATATGCAAATGAGGTGTGAACTCATTAGAATTGCTGAGTCCCAAATATTTGTATCCATGTATCTGATGTAAACATTGTGCAGGCACTCCCTCAGTGTTTGTTTTTAATGAATTGGAACTGTGAATGACTACTGGCTGGGAGAAGGAAAACACAACAGCACTGCCTTACTTCCACTGTGTGTGTGTGTCAGATTATAGGTTTATAGGTTCATAGATGTGTATGAGGCTAATGGCCCTGGAGCCTTTACAAGCCTAGACCATAGATGTGCCCTGGCATCGTGCCACCCGACGTTAGCTCCCAGTGCCTCTATCAAGTACAGCCATTGCAGTGATTTCTGGGGTCAACTTTCTATTTCCCATCCACTCATCAAGATTTCTCTTGAAGAGGGCCAGTGAGGTGCTCTGCTTGACATGTATGGGAAATCTATTCCAGAGCATGGGCAGTCTCTGGGTTATGAATCTGGCCCTCCAGCATGTTCTGTTGATTGTGGTACTGAGGTTGAGGTCTCTGGAGTGTATGGTGTTGAGGGATTTGGATTTCTTTAGATATAGCATTTCTAACAGAGCCGGGTCAGATATGGCTTTGTAAATCAAGCAGAGATCTCCTCTTATTAGACGATATGAGACAGAGAATATCTGGAGTTTTTTGAGTCTGTCCATGTAGGACATGTGTTTAAGGCCTAGGATCCTCTTTGTGAGGTACTTTTGTGGCATTTTCAGCTGTTGCATGTATCTAGTGAGGTACACATCAAATGTGGCATTATACTCGATGATTGGCCTAATGAGGGAAGAGTAGAGAGAGAGAGATGATGACCTCTTTCCTCCTGGATGCAAAACGCTTAGTAATGAGATGTGCCACATAGAAGGACTTTCTGACCACAGTGGTTATGTGGTGGCTGAAGAGGTTGCTGTCAACCTGTATCCTCAGATCTCTTATAATGCCTTAAGTGTTCAGTGGGCTCCCATCAATGTAGTAATTAGTGGGAACTGAGTTTTTTTCCAAAGGGAATGACAATGCATTTTTTGGCATTAAGATTAAGGCCATGGTTTTGACACCAGTCATTGGTCACAGTGAGGCCTTTCTGTACGATGTCTACATCACTTGGGGAGTTAATAATGGCTCCCAGCTTGCAGTCATCTGTGAACTTGGTTAGACAGAGTCCCTCCATGTTGGCCTGGACTTCTGAGAAGTAGATACCAAACAGGAGAGGACCCAGGTCTGATCCTTGTGGGATTCTACTCATGACTAGTCAGCAGTCTAACTTGGAATCCGCTACTTTCACACTGTGGGTTCTATCTGTAAGCCCATTTGCAACCCACCTAGTGATATAGGGGTTGATGCCAAGTTTGTGAGTTTATCAATAATTCCTGAGTGGGGAATGATATCAAAGGCTTTGGCCAGATCGAGGTAGGCTGTATGAACTACCTTGCTCTCCACCACAGCTCTGGTGACTCAAAGAAGTCAACCTGGTTGAGCAAGAATGATCTACCTTTCACAAAACCAAATTGCATGGGATCTAGAGTTTGGAGATTCCTTATAGCCTTGTTAATTAGTTCCATGATGATGTGCTCCATAGCCTTACATATCAGACTCATCAGGCTAATGGGGCAATAATTCCCAATGTCTGTAGTTGCTCCTCCTTTATGGAGAGGGATGACTGTAGCAGTGAGCCATTCGGTAGCGACAAATCCTGAGGTGCGGCTGTGATTGAACAGGGCACACAGATGTGGTGCCAGTTCACTTTGTAGTTCATGTAGAACACATCCAGGGATATTGTCAGGTCCCATGGAAGCTGTATTCTTGGCCTTGGACAATGCAGCTTTAACCGGTGCTGCAATAATCCTGGGTGCCTGGCATTCCTCTGTTATTGTGATTGGTCTTTTAGGAGGGGTGAGAGGGGTAAAGTTGGCACTGAATCTGTTGGCCTGTATGTTGGCAATATCTGATGGTTCAGTGTAGGAGGCACCACTGTGCAGTAACTCAGAGAAAACCTGGGGATTGCCATGGAGATTCTTGATATAACTATAGTAGGCTTTGTGGTTGTTTTTAGTGTCTGACACAATTCTGCCTTCATAGCTGGCTTTAGAGGTTTTGATGAGGGATCTCAACTTTTTTGTTGAGGCTAATAAGGGAGATTTTTCCAGTCTTGAGATTTCACTTTTTTCTGCAACAGTTTCTGTCTTCTGTTGTAGAGTTTATTAATGACTGGGGGCCACCAGGTTGGCTTTCTTGTTTTGGAGGAGGGCATCTTGGTTCTTTGGGGTATGGCTAGTTCCATGCATTTATGTACATATTCGTACAGTGTATTGGTGTATGATTCAGCAGTCATGCATATATTTTCCATTGACATGGGTGCCGTGAAGTTAGCCACCTCTGTTTTTAGTAGCCCAAAGTCAGGTCTGGAGACGTTTTTCATGGTGGTTACTTTTGCAGAGGTTGTGGGTGAAATGTGGATTTCCATGGTGATTAGTTTGTTGTTGGATCTAACCAGGGAGGAATTGACTATTGGTGCAGAGCAATGGTTGCCAATGTTAGTAATAACCAGGTCAAGGATGTTGCTTCCTCTAGTGGGGGTAAGAATGAGTTGGTCCAGGGCATTGGAATTGATGAATTCCAGGAAGCGTTGGGGCAGTGTATTGGTGCATGAGTAGTTTTCCCAGTTGATGTAGGGGTAGTTAATGTCATCTAGTATGAGAGCATTTGCTTGGACCCTAATAGTTTCTAGGGTACTTAGGAATGTGGAAGGAGAGTATTGGGACATGGTTGGGGACCTGTAGCAGGCTACAACCTGAATTGCCATCTTACCCAGTGTTAGTTGTACCTGAAGGATCTCAGATGTGTTATGCTGGGCTACTAGTCTGGAGGTTTGCATATCTTTTATGAATATGGAGACACCACTGCCTTTGGAGCTTCTGTCTATGTTCTGGGGCTGAAAGGTGTGGAATGAGTTATAGCCTGGTAGCACAGGGGTACTTTCTGCTGCTTTAAACTAGGTATCCATTACAACACAAATGTCGATGTCCTACATTTTGAGGAGTGCTTTCAGCAAGTGCATCTTGAGATTTAGACATCTAGCACTGAGCAGCATGACCCTCAAATTGCATTTATTTATAGCTGTTATGGTGGTAATTTGGTCTTTGGAACATTGCCTAAAAAAGGCAATATAGGGGTGGCAAGAGCCTTAGCCAATATCCGGAAAGTGAGAGGTGACAGATGCAGGCCATTTCTGGCAAAGCAGCAAGGTCTGTCAATCATGCCATCCCACACAGACAGATACTGGATCCCCTTAGAATGACACCAGAAACTTAGCCAATTGTTGAAGTCAATCATTTTCTGCTTCTACTGCAGTATCATTCTGGGTGATGGTAGGATGCTGCTCAGGGCTACTATCATATCTGCCTGGGCCATATAATCTGAGAGCTCATCCATGTCTCTTTTCATGCAGTCCAGGAAGGTGCATCTCAGGTCATTCACACCCACATGGACAGTGATAGAGTCATACGTGTACTTGTTGTGGAGTGACCTGAGTGCATGTGTTATGTGTCGGATTTTGGCACCTGATAGACAGCTGATTGTTACCTTCTCCTTATTCAACATAGTGAGTGGAAAATCACTGTGCTTCACTATTGAGTCACCTATGATTAGTGTATTGGACAAACTGTTTTGCCTTAGGGGCTTATGTTGAGGAGCATACTGTGTAGGTGAGCTATGTGTCTTGTGGTTTGTGCTGTGTTGTGGTGGTTGAGTGTGTTTCTGCCTTGGAGGTCTCTGCTGTTTGGGTAGATTTCTATTGAGAACCTCCGCAAAGGTGGGTGTGTGTGTTTTTATGTGAGAGCTGTAATGGTGAGTGTTCTGGAGGGCTTTGTGTTGCATGTGGTGTTCATAGCCTCATAGGTGCATACTAGGCTAATGGCCCTGGAGCCTATATAAGCCCAAGAGGATTCCCTGGCATCATGCCACCCAAAGTTAGTTCCCAGTGCCCCTGTCAAGCAAGGCCACTGAAGTGATCCCTGGGATGAACTTCCTATTGCCCATCCACTCATCAACATTTCTCTTAAAGAGGGCCAGTGAAGTGTTCTGCATGATGTGAATGAGAAGTTTGTTCCAGAGTATGGGAAGTCTCTGGGTTAGGAACCTGTCCCTCCAGCATGTTCTGTTTATTGTAGTAATGAGGTTTAGGTCCCTGTAGCATGTGGCACAGAGGGATTGGGATTGTTTTAGGTGTAGCATATCTAGCAGGTTTGGCTCAGACATTTCTTTGTAGGTCAAGCAGAGATCGTCTCTAAGTAGGCGATAAGAGACAGAGTATAGCTGGAGATTTTTTGAGCCTGTCTGTATAGAGTATGTGTCTAAGGCCTAAGATCCTCTTAGTGAGGTATTTTTGTGGCCTTTCCAGTTGTTGTAGGTGTCTAGTGAGGTACATACCAAATGAGGTGTTGTATTCTATAATAGTTCTAATGAGGAATGACTAGAGAGGGATTATGACCTCTTTCTGCCTGGATGAGAAACATTTTGTAATGAGATGTGCCACATAGAAGGACTTTCTGACTACAGTGACAATGTGGTTATCAAAGGAAAGGTTGCTGTCAACCTGTGTCCCCAGGTCTCTTATCACACCTTTGGTGTTTAGTGGACTACCACCTATGTGGTAATTCATGGGCACCGAATTTTTCTCAAAGGGAATGACAATGCACTTTTTGGCACTGAGCTTAAGGCCATGGTTCTGGCACCAGTCACTGGTGTCAGTGAGGCCTTTTTGTAGAATGTCTACATCAGTTGGAGAATCAATAATGGCTCCCAGTTTGCAATCATCTGTGAACTTGGTCAGCCAGAGTCCTTTGTGTTGGCTTGAACTTCAGAGAAGTAGATGCCAAACAGGAGAGGACCTAGCACCGATCCCTATGGGACACCACTTGTAACTGGTCGGTAGTCAGATATGGAGTACACCACTTTCACAGTGTGGTGCAGGTGTTGACCTTCTCCTCTTGACCAGCTATTCCGGTCTTGGCTTGAGAGTCCATGGCTTCCAATTTGAATATGTAAGTGCATTTTTCACAAGTCTGAATGTTGGGAGGAAAGAAGAGAGGGTTGTCTTTGTACATGAGTCAGTAACTACACTCCCTCAGAATGCCCAAGTTCACCAGGTTAATCGGAGAAAGCACAGGGAACTGACCTTTAGACATGCCAGGAGGGATGGTCATTATTACTAAGTACTGGAGCTGTTTCCTTTTATATTCCTTTTACAGGAAAAATGTCACTCAAGGTGTCTGAGTCTGTACAGAGCACTGCCAAACACTTGAGGAGAAACTAATACGTAGACTCTGAAAATTTAAGAATGACGTATTTAGGCAGATATTCTGAAGTTAGGAAGAAATCAAGCAGTACTTAATGAAAAATAAGGAATTAGCTTGTCAAGAATGATGAAAAGAGGGGAGTCGCATGAATGGCTATTAGTAATGCTGGTCTCAGCACAGCTTCACTCTGTTGGGATGCAATACTCCTTTGCTTCTTCTCTCACCAGAAGCAGAAATTTAACACCAGTCCCAAGAAGAGAAGCAGGCCATGGCCTGTTTGGTGATCCACAGTCTTGTCTCAGATGATGCAATGGTCTGCAGGCTTGTAGCCTTTTTCTGGTAGATTCCTTGAATGGCAACCAGACCAATCAGATACGTTAAGCACAGACACTCACTCTCCAACCGGAAAGAGTCAGGAATCAATGCTTCACTCTCCAACCAGAAAGAGTCAGGAATCAATGCACTCTGCTCCTACTCTTACCAGGATCAGAATATAAGCACAGATTCCAAGCTGTCACCTATAAAGCAGTTATTAAGCTTTCTGGTGATCAGCAGTCTCCAGGAAATAATGTAACTGCACTCTTTAGATCTACAAAGTGTTAGATGTAAGGTTGGAAATATAAGTAAGAAGCACACACTTCCTTAACATCCAACCTGCCCTTCATTTGTTGGTAACTGCATATGATATTATTTCCAGTTAATATCTTCACACATTTGAAGGCCAATGATAAAGAATGGCTTATTTACTGCATGTCTCAAAGTACTGGTCAGATAACTGAAGAATAACCAGCAAATGCAGGAAGGTAAGACAGAGCTCTATATTTGCAACCAATAATTGTAACAGGTTGTGTAACACTAAGTGTACTACATCCAAAAATAAATTCACAAATAACAGTTGTATGGTTTGATATCATGGTAGATGCTGTTCCAGTTGGTTGAGTGCAGAATGAGTTCACTTCTTTGCTGTAAAGCTGTTTGTGTGGTAAAGAGGGATAATGCACCCATCCTGTGTTCAGAAGGTGCATTGGAGTGACAGTTCAAATCCAGATCTATGTAGACATATCTCATGTGAGCCATTATTTTCTTTTGTATATGTCATACATTTATTTGCCTTATTTCAACTACTTGCCTCTTTTTTTCTTTTTCTCCTTTTCTGTCTTTGTTTGTGTAATCTTTTTTTGGCGGGGCTAGTATTTGCAAGATGCAGCTCTTAGTGCAATCACAGGAACAGAGGAAATGAATGGCAGGTTTGGCTGTGCTTATCTCATTTGTGCGAAACGTGGCAATGCACAAACTGGAAAACTAGACCACCCAGGAAGCAGATAGGACTCAGACAGCCAAAAATAGAAACCCGATACATTCAATTAATGCTACTGGGCATCGCTTAAACCTGCTAGGTGTCATTGTGTGGCAGTTAATAGCAAGACCTTAAGAATGATTACTAAAATAGGGAATGTCATGTAACTAGTCTTGTGGCAGTAGGTGTAAGTGTAGAACTGCCATACAGATGGTCTTGGATTTTAGTACAGGGTGTGCAGTCTTTGTTTTACTGCTGTGATATTGCAGCTTATAGCAATGAGCTGAAACATAGACAAGTGTTATTACAATCTTCTTTTGGCAAAAGGTATAAGTGTAGGACTGCCATACACATGGTCCTGGGTTCTAATACAGGAAGTTCCATACACTCTTACTGTTGTTCCACTTCCCATTATAGTCAGTCTCACTTATAACACTCGAGATAGTGGAACTGATATTAATTATACATGTGAGGGATGAGGCACTAGTATTGTGTCAGTTATTTATTTATTTATTTATCTAGGTATTATCACATTTATTATCAGATGTATGACTGTGGGTATACTGTGTACTATATTCCTGTAAGTATAATTATGCTATTTGGACTTGCATGGCCTTCACATTTGCCTAAGACTCATATACAACTGCCTTTACATTCATTAACCTTGCAATTGCAATTGCAGTTATTTAATGCCAGACTGCTTGGCACTGCTGCTCTCCGCTTACCATCATGTAAACACATTGCTCGGGGGTGCATACTCCCTAGCAATGCAGTTTCATGATGATAAGCAGACAGCAGCAGTGCCAAGCAGTATGCGCACTCCAATAAATGGGATAATTGAAATTTACAGAAAAGCATCAGTCTCCATTGTTGTAGCTCCATGGTAGACAAGGCAGGCATTTGTTGGTAAGGTGCCGGGTTTAGAACGCAGAGGTGGGGTGTCCAGGAGAGCAGGATATTCACTGGACTCCTAGTTAAGAACCACGGCAAAGGCTTCTGTAGGGGGACTAGTCTGACTCCCATTGCAAGTGTGTGACTTGGGATTGTTTAGCTCAGGCTATATCTAGTGCCACTGGTATCTCACACACTGGAGAGAAATATAGACATCATTATAATGACCTGCAGAGGAGGAAGAGGGATAAACATGACTACTGGATTGCGGAATTTTGGACTGAGGACATCTCACACCTGTGTAAGTATCAACTACAGAGAGCACTTGTAATACTTAGAAAACTAAAGATTGGTATGCATAATGGTCTTCTGTTCTGCTCTGTTTTTTCCTAGCTGCCAGTGATCAGGAGTGCAATGTCCAAGCCCACAGGGCTAGATTGGCAAGAATGAGGGAAGCATGTGGTATGTATGCAGCATATTATTGTAGCATTAAAACTTAAAGATAGCTTTTTTGGTATTTTATATAGTTGCATCAAATTGAGCATGCATATCCCAACTGTAAAATCAAGTATGTATGCATTAGTCTGTAGCACAAACCAAGAGTACAATATTAGACTTTAGTCAGAGGTTGTGGGTTCAAATACCACACTTCACAACTATACAATACTGTTATTTCATCAATAATGTTTGCATTAAATTAAAACCTCTATACCAGTTGTACAAATTCCCTGTTGTAAACTGAAATCTCTATAATTGGAACATGTATATGTCCAATATATGAACCTTTCAATGATTACTTGCTGCAATGTGTAGTATAGTGTGCATCTATTAGAAGGTGGTAGTCTTAAATGTAAAAGTTAAGATAGTAGAGTCAAATAATTGTATTACGGCATTGTATGTTACATATAAAGTTACTATTCTTATATCTTTTTTTCTCTCACCCCAACCCTTATCTCTCTTTTTAATTTATTTTTATTTTATTTTATATGATTTATAAAAATCATTTTGTGCCTTTTTATATTATTTTATTTTATGATTTTTTTAAATTTTATTTTTATGTTATTTTATTTTATTGTAAAAAATAATGTTTACTTTATTTTTATTTTATTTTTATTTTCTTTTATTAATTTAATTTTATGATTACTGATACCACTGGATCTGCCTGCCCCCTTCCACTGGCTCCAGCACACATTCCCAACACTTCTGGTTGCCAACTTGGAAGCACTGCCTGTGCTGCCCTTGCACTACCTACACCCTCAGGTAGTCCTGCCCCAGATGCTGGTCCAGTAGTACCCTCTGGGAGCAGTGGCAAAGCTGGTGAATCACCCACAGTGAGTTGCCAGATATGGAGCAGAGGATTGTGCACGACATCATTGCTGCATAGCTACTCCAGCTGAGAGCCTGCTCTCCCTCATTTTGCATAGTAGTAGTAGGAGGAGACATCAAGCACTCCAGCTACCAGTGGAGTGAGGTGACAGTGATAACAGTCCAGTGAGTGAGAACTTGAGTCTCACTGTCACCTGTTCTGATGACCATGAACTCAGGATGTCTTCACCCTCACACCAATCATGGTGCCCCCACCCTTTTGTGTCCATCACCATCCCTGTCTCTTAGCCTGTTTGTCTTATCTGTCTGCAATTGCTTCCTCACCTACCCAACATATCTGACCCAGACATACCTACATCACTTCCCCAACTTTCATCTCTCTCTCTCTGAAATAAAAATTAAGAATGCGCACCTGTCCCAGAAAATAAAAACTGTCCCATACATAGCTCTCCATTTCACACACGTGTTTTCTTGACACACTTGATGCTGTCCTATTGCATATAAAACATGATTGTGTTGTGGTCACCCCTCTCTCTCTCTGGAGGTAACAGTGCAGATTCAGTTAATATTTTGCATATATGTTCAGCTTACACTGGTAAAGAAATGGATAACTATTGTTTGTTTCCTACCTCCCTCCTGCACATTCTTGTCCTGTTTTCCTTTTGTCCTTCCCCTTGTTTGATCCCCGTTTCACCACTTTCGTATCTATCCAATTTCACCACTTTAATCTAGTCAAAAATGCAATCACACACAACACACATAAGTTGCTGGAAAAGCAATGGATCCCTTCACTTTTTGGGCTTCATATTTGTGTGGAGGTCTGCATTGTGCACCAAAGAGTTGCAGTTACCCAGAGCAATGCTGCTTATCACTGATGTGCTATGCCAACACGCACAGCAACACATCTTGTATAAACAATTCATGTGATTGCATTATCACTCTGTAATGAAAATATTTAAAAGTATTATATTCACCTGGAATCAAACTTAGTACCATCTGGCCCCAAAAAGCAATGTATCAATGCATTAACACATGCTGCTACAGATTCAGTTAAGCAGCAGGTGTACTTCTACTTCAATTACTCAATACTAGCTGTCAGACTTTAGCAATGCTGCTCACATTTGTGCACTGTTTAGCTAAATTCAAACATGTGTTTCTTGCATGCGTATGCATTTTGCCAAACATTGTGCAAACCCGCTGCTGGCCGAGCTATGGAAAAGTATATATTATGATATATTTCTGCTGTTTACTGTCCATTTCCTGTGTATGACATGAACTTATATGTGGAAAAATTACAAACTGAGGGCTCTATCTAACAATATATCACATATTTACAATTCATCCATGTATTGCCACCCCCCCAAGCACTGCAACTCTAGTATCTCAATACATTTTCCACACATATATCAACCAGACTACAAAATTCAATATCAAATGTATGATATGCAATGCACATCAAACTGGTAACATGCAGAACTACAACTATTGACTCATGCACCTAAAAAGCCACATCTGCAAGGCTAGGGAAGAAATCAGCATGGACCATATCTAGAGGGACTAGGTGATCTTCAACACACTTGACCAGACCCATTTTGTTTCTGTCAGTGGTAGATCTTGCTTATTGAACCTTGTGGGCTTCTTTGATACTGACCCCAAAGACCTGGATGAGGGATAACAGGACATACCACCTATGTTAAGTTATCCAAGGCCTTTGACACTATACCCCATTCATGTCTAATAGAGAAGATCTCCCATCTGGGAATTAAGCCATACGGTAGCAGATGGATAGGCAACTGTCTCACCGACAGAACACACACTCTCAAAGTTGTGGACTGCACCTCCACCACTAGCCACTTACCATTAGAATACCACAAGGATCTGTGCTGGGCCCTCAACTGTTTACAAACCACTTCCCTGAAGTGCAGGCATGTGTGGGTGGCCTGTGGTTTACCAAGACTGGAGATGACTGGTAACTGGATGTACTCAAATAGTGTTCCCCAATGATGACAACATATTATAGAAGGGGCTGACACACACAAATGATTGGTGCCAAACTAACAGCCTGAACCTTAAAGCATATAATGCCTCACCAACCCCTTTGGCAATGAAGTACCTGTACTAATTATGATATACATAGCATACCTCGAAACTCAAACACAGTGTTGGGAGACTAGGGAACACACATTGACAGCAATCTACACTTTCATCACTATGTGTCCATAGTGGTGACACACACCTTCTGCAATGTGCACATCATATATATGGACATCACATCCAATACTAAGGTGATTATACCTCTGCTGTACTCTACCCTTATCATTCCACTAATTGAGTACAATGCTCCCTTCTGTCTGTACCTCACCAGACACTTGCAAGAATTGGAGAAAACACAGGTTTGTGCCTGGGAGAATCCAGGGCCTCAAAATATGAAATACATGGAAAGACTGAAAGACCTGTCACTATACTCAGTATCATGCAGGCTGCTGATAAGTGACCTATTCCTGCCCTACAGAGCAGTCTCAGACCCAGTGCTACTGGAAATGCTAGACATCTGAAAATCAAATGAGACAAGAATAACTTGTAAGGAAAAATGGCTAGCTCTGAGGTTAATTTAATATAAAAATATGTACATATCCCTACCAGAGCCCACCACTCTGAAAACAAACAACTCCTGACTATCTACATTCAAAACAAAAGAGCTGGACAGTGCCTATACTCTCATGCTACCACCAAGTTATGGAACTCTCTGGCAACAGACATTACTACCACTGAGTGCTTTAACAAATTCAAACACACCCTAAAGAAAAAATTTTTTGTAATCAGATCTGCTGCTGCTCTTTCCCTAACAAGTGAACTCCATTCACTCTCTAGTGCCTTTCCTTTCAACATCTGGATATCCCTAGACCATGAATTTCATCCACTAACCATTACCATATCAAATTAATAAGTTTTATATATTTCTGCACTGTTAACTACTCCCATCCTACTCCGCGATTCTTCTAAGCATATGCTTGCTTCTAATATTCTGACCCTTACTCTTTACCTTAATCTTACCTGATAGAAATAAATAAGTTGTAATCTACCACATTACGTTTATTTAGTATTGCCTATCTAGAACATGTTTTATTACTGTATCTACCTCTCTGTACTTATTTAGTATCCATCACTTATTTAATGTGTGCTTTAATAGTTGATATTGTCTTGTTCATATACAATGTCTTAACTTTCATTTATCATTTAGAGCTTTTCTACCCCCAGCCTCCACTGAAAATGGGTCCCTGACCCAGTCAGACTTTCCCAGTAAACAACTGTTAAGTAAATAAAATAAATACATTTTTATATATATGTTTTTATACTTTTTATAATTTCAGAGTGCATGACTTAACTTAGGAAATATTTTATGTTTTAAATCTGTTTTATGTCTTTAAATATGAATTTGCAGTTAATTGTTGTTCTCTTATGACTGGGTTGTGTCATGGAGATTTTAGTTTATGTGTATGTGAATAGCAGTTTAGTATATAATACACTGAACTGAGGAAGGACATTGGCCTGTAAGCTTTGTATATTCTAATAAACAAGTTTGATACTTACTATTACCTGCCTATCATTTCTGATCACTGGACTTTACTTTGTTCTCTACAAGAATAACTTGCCCCAGGGTTCTCAACCTAGCCTGTGACATAAACAAAACATGCTGGGGAGACAGATATATCCTCAATGATTCACACTCCTCTGTAATAGGCTCCCACTGCATGTGAAGCAGTGCTCCTCAATGACCCTGTTCAATCACAACCTGGACTACTGGTTGGATGATTATAAACTCACAAGCAAACTAAATAAAGGGCCAGCATCAGTGGAGGTTGCCCAAAATAAACTGGTATAAATTAAATAGAAAGCAAAGGATATAAGCTGCCCCCAAATCTGTGCCATAAGTGCCATAAATAAACAAAATCAGCACAAAAGTGCCATAAATAAGTAAACCGGTTTCGGTTATAAATGCCTTTTTTATTGTTTAAATTATGCACTGAAGAAGTTGTTTATAGCCAAAACTGGTTTGTTTATTTATGACACTTTTTTGCTGATTTTGTCTATTTATGGCACTTAGGTGCTGATTTGAAGGCAGTTTATATCCTTCGCTTTGTATTTAATTTATACCAATTTATTTTGGGCAACCTCCACTGGTGCTGGCCCTTTATTTCATTTACTTGTTGTGTTTTGGGCCTCAGCACCTGCCTTACTTGCAAGGGGTTTGGTTTCAGTGATTGTAAACTCACCTCTAGGGTGGCAACTATGTCACTCATGGACATGGCCAATTGGTGCTCTCACAAAATTGTTCTGTTAACAGTAACCATCCAACTATGCTCAATAAGGGTACTTGCGTTTTTACACAGCTAGGCTTCTAAATACCCTAGGACCATTAGGCTAGTAGCCTCTTATGAACCTATGAAGCTATGCAGGCCTCCCAACATCTTGTCTCTCACATGGTTTGCTGAGGCCATCTACTACAAGTTCACCTGCACTCTTATACAAGTCAAACTTGCACCATGGTGCTTGCATAAAGCAATGTGTTCTGTAGTCTGTGTACTTAGAAAGTTAGGGGTTCTGTCCTCACTGCAGTCAACTGGTCATGTGTGTGTGTGCATCTGTGTCTATGTGTATCTAGACAGAAGAGCAGAAGTGTGTATCCCACAATTACTGCTCCAGTACCATGGACAGTGTTTTGATTCTTGCAGATGCCTACACATCCATTTCATGCACCCAACCCAACATCTTGTCTCCCTGATGTCATCTACTATAAATTCACCCGCATTCTTGTAAAAGTCAGACCTGTGCCATGGCACTTGTATAATGTACTGTGTTCTGTAGTCTGTGTATTTGGACAGGGAGGGGGTACTCCAATCAACTCAGCAAACTCGGTGACAGCATGTGGGACACTGTTATATTGTCCTCAAATGACTTATATTCTCCTCAAATGACACTTCTGATGTCATCAGCTATAAAGTGTTGTCTGAGAGAATACAATTCATTCTTGTCCATGGCACTTGTGTAAATTACTGAGTTCTATGTTCTGTGTATTTAGATAGGTAGGGGTTCTATTCTCATTACAATCAACTGGAGGTGTGTGGGTAAGAGCTCTGGCTTGACATTACAGAAAATGTTTTACACCAGCATGTGGGACACTGTTATTACCATATTCTCCTCAGCAGATACTGCTGATGTCATCGGCTGCATCAGATTTTTGGATATGCAGTGCTCCCACCAGGACAGGGTCAGACACTGGCCTGGAGGCCAGCAGATGTCACCTCATCCTATACCAGACAGATTATAGTGACACAGCTTTAACTCTATCCACATACATTATGGCATGATTTGTAAGTCCTCTGTTATCTTACTGAGAAAGCCCTATGTCTCTCCAGCTGCTGCATGTGTCTGGTGAAGTACATGCAAAAGAGAGCATTATAATTACTGTTCTGATGAGGTTCGAGTAAAGTGCTGTCATACAGTCCTAAGATCTAAATATGATAGAGTGACTTATGATATGCACAACATAGGCTTTCAATACCAGTGTGGGCACTTTGTGGTGGAAGTTCAGAGTGCTATCTACATGTGCTCCCAGTGTTGGCATCACTGGGTGTCAGCAAAGCAGGACTGTTATTAGTGCTGTGATTAACATGGCATTCCACTTTTCAGAAGGACAACATAAAAAAGAGACATTTCTGCATTTATTTGTAGACCGTGTGGATTTGGCACCAATCATTTGTCTGTGTTAGCTCCTCTTGTACTATGTTAATATATATCTATATATCTATATATATATATATATATATATATATATATATATATATATATATATATATATATATATATATATATATAGGTCTACTTCATTTGCCCTAACTTTCGATTGACTGACACCCATTTGCCCGACACGAAATGACCGATATTTCATTTGACCGAAATTTCATTTGACCGACACTTCACTTCATTTGACCGACAAGTATTATTGGCAAGTAAATGGGATATGCCCCCTTCCCCACTGTAGTGCGACCCTGGAGTTAGAATATATAGTTAGGGGGTGTGGGGGGGTGAAGCTCCCAGTTAATTTCATATTATATTGTTTAGTTTTGCTTTAATATTGCTTAGTAAATACTTTTACTAATACAAATACCATTGTGGGGGGTTGTGCCCCCCACACCCCCTCCTAACTATATATTCTAACTCCAGGGTCACACTACAGTGGGGAATGGGGCATATCCCATTTACTTGCTAATAATACTTGTCGGTCAAATGAAGTGTCGGTCAAATGAAATTTCGGTCAAATGAAATTTCGGTCAAATGGGGTTGGGAAAATGTGTGTCAGTCAATCGGAAGTTAAGGCAAATTAAATATATATATATATATATATATATATATATATATATATGTATATATACACATATATATATATATATATATATATATATATATATATATATATATATATATATATTACATCAACGAAATTTCAAAAACATGAACGCTGTAAACAGTGAAAATGCATAAAATAGAAACCTTTATTGTGAGGTGCTATGTCCCCCACTCCCTCCGCTAATTATATATACCAACTCCAAGATCACACTACAGTGAGGAAAGGGCAAACTTCCTGATCTTCACTGTTTGGCGATCTCACAAAACACACATCGATCTCTGGCATTTTCTCTCTTTTAATAGGGACCATATATATATATATATATGTATGCCATGCAGGCAAGGCAACCCACCTGTATTGCCCATACTGTCGCATGTTGCAGTGTCCCTCCTAACACCTCCAGCAGATGTTACACTGCCAGGACATTGTGGATGGGTACCCTGACAGAGTGTGGCTGTATCATAATAGTTTTTCAAGTGTGTGTGTGTGTGTGTGTGTGTGTGTGTGTGTGTGTGTGTGTGCGCAGATTCATCTCTTATCACTGTAAGTCACATATGTTATGTCAAAGGCATGGGATTAGATGCTATTATTCTAATATTGTCCTTGAATGTGGCTGGTTCTTGCAATTTTTTCCATGAACCTTTTCCTGTGACCACCTTGCTGGAGACTGCTGCTGAGAGTACACTCATATTCAGGCAAATCAGTTTGCACAGCTTCACAGCATGCACCCTACCCCAGTTGTATGTCAGATCCCTGATAGATGTCCTCTACATTATTCATGTAATGATGCTTATCTCACACAGACATCATCCCCATTGTTACGTCACATTGTATGACTGTCACAAAAAACACATTTTCAGTATACAGTCCCTACTGTATCATATAGATATGTGATTCATCTTGCTGCTACAACTATCTTCCCTATTAACATGCCCTCCTCTGCTGTACATTAGGTAGTTTCACCTGTCCTTTTTCCTGTGTTTATTCCTACAATTCATTTGTGAGTCCCAAATCAATAAACACACTTCCTCTGAGTGTTCATTTTACGTGGCAGTCCATGTCCCACTACAGATCATTAACACAACTTCAGTTCAGTATGCCAGAAATGGGATATCACAATAATTTGCATTGTAGGTACACTGTCCTGTACTGTGTTTGGACCCTATACTTTGTATTCATACCTCGCAAGTGTCCAGATATTCCATGGATGTTCAAATGTTTCCTTATCAAATATATGGCTGTCTGCCATATCACTGGGATGATCTCAGGACTGATGAGAGTCAATATTATATACATTTGAATTCATTCCTCTCAGCTGTCCTGATCTGAGTAGAATGCCTAGTTTTTTCTCATATTCTTGATTGTTTCCTCATAACATTTTGGTTTTCTGGCAAAGACATTGGCATATTATTGTGGATTAAAATCAGAAACTGATGACAGACATTTGAGTTTCAGACTTCATGCTCTTCAGAAAGTTCATGCTATTATACAACCTATTATTCCATCAAATTTCTAAGTTTGGAAGAGCAATATTAAAAACCTGCCCCTATTTATGGGCCTTTGTCCCCAAAATTTAAGGCTTTGTCTAGATTTCTTGCTCAAAGAGGTTGAGAGGTATGTTTTGCTTTCATTCTAACACATTTCTATGCAACATCTGTGTCAAATATGTCCCTGTTTCTGATTAATTGTCTCCACATTATGTTGGCCATTGTGCAGATGTGTTGCACTAACATATTGACAGCTATCTGTGAAGCCCTGGTGATCATTGTGGCATTCCACTCAAATCCATGAACAGTAAGTGGTCTGCTTTAAACAGAATTGATATATGTTTCACTTACATAGTTTCCTGGCCAGCAACACTGTTGCAAGCCACAAAACCTAGCTTAGACACACTATGAGGAATTAATATGCATTGCGTGCTGCTACTTACCGCACACCCCCACGCAAACAGGTAAACTCAGTGTAGGCTTTGCACAGAGCCTACACAGTTTATTGAATCCCAGGGATGGTGGGGTTTTTTTTCAAAATGGCTAGGTGTACAAGTAGCTATGAGTATTAAACCTTTTTGTAAACACTATTTAATTTTGACTCAGCGTGATGTGATTAATAATACAAAATCCAGTTAACATTTTAATTTAAATTGGTCAGATATGTTTAATTGTAGCATCTAAATGGGAATGGGTTTTATTTATGTTATGTGTCTGATAATAGGGTAGGTAAACTGGTCAGCTAACCCTTTTCAGTGGCAAACCAAGTTCTATGAACAGAACACAAACGTAAAATTCATAAATACATTTATACAATTAGTTATACTTTATCATTTGACTGTGGATAAAACAATTGATTAGAGCAAGTTTCATAACACATATACATCCAGTCAGTGAACGGATAGTAAATTATCACAACTTAATGACAGTAATGCATTTGTACAATCTGCAACAACTCAGAATTGTTTAAGGAGATATAAAATGATAGTAGGATTGATTTCTACAATGTTGCATTTGTATTGGAATGAGACAATTAGCCATTGTATGTTGTGTTTGACAAAACATTATTTTAAGCAGTATTTGTAAAGAATGTGAGTTACTAAATTTTGAAGGAGGTGATGTTTGTTAGTTTTTTGATGTTTGAAAGGAGATGGTTTTATATTTGACTGAATATATTTCTGAATAGTCCACTGCAATAAACACTGTAGCATCTTTCTGTTTTCTTTATAATATCTGTGAAGGCTGGGCAAGTAATCAAGGAGCCTGAATCCTCACAACTGACACTGGAGAGAGATGTTCACTTGGGACAAAAAAAATGGATACATGCAGCATTTCCAGATGCAGCTCTCTGCATCAAGCACAGTTTACTTTAAGAGCACACAGAGAACACACTCAGTCCAGGGCCTGGGTTTCCCTCTCTCTGTAGATCCTCAATAAAACTTCCAACTGGCAAAGGTGTAGGGTTAAGTCCTTAGCTGAGTGTCCAAGCCAAGTCCTCCAGCACCATCTCTGTTAAACCAGTGATTTGTGCCCCTGCTTCAAGTAACTGACACACACAGTCTTTGATATTAATTTTCACACACACACAATTGGGAAAGGCTGGCACAGATCACCCATTCTATCAGCTTTGCATAGACTATAAGGTAGATTAACTGCCACCAGACAGTTACTATAAGGCTCTTAAAAGGGTGTCCAATTATACGGAGTGAAATTAAAACTAATAGAAATGTTAATATTGACCAAACAGCCAGGCTTTCAAGAGTGGCCACAGTTATCACCAAATAAATATATGCAAATACTCTCAAAGCCTACATATGTTCTAAAAGGAACAATGAGAAGCTTAAATATATTTAATAGTAAATGATAAAAGAACAGGAAAATACATAATATCTATTTACAGTAAACACCAGAGTTTCAACCAGAGGAAATATTAAAATAACACAGATTAATAGTTCACGCAGATACAGAAAAACATTACTTAACTAATTGCACTATATTTTCTTGACTAATCTAAAAAATACTATTCTCTGGTCCACTTACACCACCATTCCCCACTCTGGAATCATAGATAAACTTACTAAGCTGGGCATTAATCCCCACATCACTCAATGGGTTGCCAATTGGCTTACTGACAGAACCCACACTGTAAAAGTATCTGACTCCAAATCCAGCACCAGACAAGTGACAAGTGGAGTACCCCAGGGTTCAGTCCTGGGGCCACTCTTGTTTGGCATCTACTTCTCTGAAGTACAGGCCAATACTAAGGGACTCTGGCTAACAAAGTTTGCAGATTACTGCAAACTGGGAGTCATTATTGAATCTCCAAATGATGTGGATACTCAACAAAAGGGCTTTACAGAAACAGATGCTTGGTGCCAGAGCCATGGGCTCAAGCTCAATGACAAGAAATGTATAGTTATCCCCTTTGGGAAAAATATGTTCCCATGAATTATCACATAGGTGGCAGTACACTAAATACCAAAAGTGTGATAAGAGACTTAGGGACACAGGTGGACAGTGGTCTCACCTTCGATAACCACATTGCCACAACAGTCAGGAAATCCTTCTGTGTGGCACACCTCATCACTAAGGGCTTTTCATCCAGAAAAAAGGAGGTCATTGTCCCATTGTACTCATCCCTTATTAGACCCATTATAGAATACAATGCCTATTTGGTATGTGCCTCTCAAGACAACTGCAACAACTGGAAAGGCCACATAAATACCTCACTAAAAGAATCACAGGCCTAAAGCAGATGCCCTATGCTGACCACCTTAAAAAACTCCAGCTATACTCTGTTGCATAACGTCTACTCAGATGCAATCTCTGCTTAACATACAAGGCCATGTTAAACCCAGAGCTGTTGGACATGCTACACTTAAAGAAATCCCAATCCCTCAGAGCCACATGCTCCAGGGATCTAAACCTTGTCATCACAATAAACAAAACATGCTGGAGGGATAGGTTCCTAACCCAGAGACTCCCCAGACTCTGGAATAGACTGCCCATACATGTCAAGCAGAGCGCCTCTTTGGCCCTCTTCAAAAGGAACCTTGATGACTGGATGGGAGAAAGGAAATTCACCCCGGGAATTATGTCAGTCACCCTGCTAGATAGGGGACCAGGAAATAAATAGTGTGGGAAGAAATAGCCAAGGAATTGTTATGGCTAGGCTTGTATAGGCCCTAGGGCCGATAGCCTAGTAACAACCTATGAACCTAGGAACTTACTAGAGCAATGCAAGATGAAGTATGTGAGGGATCCTTCTGTGTCAGGTTCCAAGAAACAGATTGTTCAGTCTGGCTGACAGACTTCTGAATATAATATCTAAATATTGTTTCTGGGATAGTTTACAGAAGGACATCACATTTGGTCATCTGACTCTGTTTGCCACACTATTGCCAACACTTTACACTGACAGGATTTTAGCACCTATGTGTTACCATACACACAGATAGAGCTTTGCTCAGATCTGCTGCAGCTCCTGGAAGTCATAAAACAGTTTCAAACCTCTGTCCTTCCATTGTGGCAATTAGCTACCTTCTAGAAACAATAAAGAAGTCTTCCTAATACTTGGTTTCCCAGACATTTTGTCTCTGGCTGCAATCAGAACTGTAAGCTACAATCTTTATGGCCTAATTTAATTTCAAGTATTTCTCTAAGTAAGGTGGATTGAGATTAACCTCTTCTCTTCTATCTCTTTTAGTATCCTCTATTACAATATATACATTTAACCAATTACAATAATGCATGTGCATTTCTTTTCTTTCCAGCAGGGCACACTGTTGGTAAATGTTTAACACCCGCAACTGTATAAAATCCATTTTCAATGCAAGCATCTTTACAAACCAGTTTGATATTCAAATGATATATAATTATTTACAAAATTCCAACTAGCTCTGCTGGCTTATGTTACACATCCACTGTCCTACATCTCCTGGCAGAGCTGGCAGCACCTCCTATTGTCACAATATCATTGGCTGATACAAGGTTTCTGGAGAGACATTAACATTTACTGATGTTATCATTGATTTGTGCCTTTTTGAGATGTAAATTTATGAGCAGAACTGTAGGAATGGTTCAAAGACAGGCTGTCTCCCTGAATGGTTGCTTGTTGGGGTACCATTTGAAATATTACACCTTAAAAAAAGCTTGACACTTTACATTATGTCATTAAATGATCACTATATATCATATAGAAACATTTTAAACTGCCAAGCTGCTCCTTTTGTTTAAGGTAGAAACTAGTTATTTGGTCACCATACCAGTAAACATGTTTTTATATAATCTTTAAATTACAAAA
>NC_056729.1:598625796-598640796 GCF_019279795.1 Protopterus annectens
AAAAATATTCCTGTTTATTTCAGTAAGTGATTCAAGTAATGTTCTGTTGTTGTTTAATAAGTTAGTTTTATGTATTACCTTCCAATATGATGTGTATGAAGTATTGAACCATAACAATATTACATTAATAATGACAGCTTTAATATATAAATCAATGTTAGGGAACCCAATATCTTCTTCTTCCCAACTTGCTGTGTGTCTTTGTAAGGATATATTGAGTTTCTTAGGGTACCAAAAAAATGTTAATAAATTATCATTAATGTTTTTAATATTTTTTTTAAGTGGGGGCTAATTAAAGACTGACTTATAAAAAAGATTTTCGGTAGTCATATCATTTTAATTAGTGTTAGTCTTTATTCAAAGATAAAAATAGTTTGTTCCAGTTATCGGTTAAGCAAGTAACTGTATTAATTAGGTACTGATAGTTGACTGAGATTGTTTCTTTAAGATTATATTTAAAATACAGACCTAAATATTTAATATTTGTATTGACCCATTTAAAATGTTTGTAAGTTGTTAATTTTTTGTTGACTTTTTTATTTATTAGAAGGGTTTGAGTTTTGCTATGATTGAATTTCAGACCTGATAAACTTTCAAATAGGGGTAAAGCACTAGCTAGGTGGTCTATTGAGGTTTCAATATCCCCACTAGTTAGCAATAGATCGTCAGCAAATAATTGAATTTTGGGTGATAGTTTGCTATTAAGTTTATAACCTTTGATGTTTGTATTGTTTCTGATATAATTTGCAAATGGTTCTATGGCCAATGCAAAAATTAAGGGAAATAATGGGAAGCCTTGTTTTGTGCCTTTCAACACTTTGAAGGGGGAAGATAAAAAAGAGCCAGTCTTTACAAAGGAAATAGAATTTTCATAAAACTTTTTAATTAACTTCAAAAAATTTAGGGGAAAGTTATAGTCTTGCAATACTTTAAGTAACTATTGCCAGGCACCCAGTATTACTGCTGCACAGTTTAAAACCGCACTGTCCAAGGCCAAGAATACAGCTTCTATAGGACCTGACAATTTCCCTGGCTGTGTTATAAATGAACTGCAGAGTGAACTGGCACCTCAACTGTGTGCCCTGTTCAATCACAGCTTCATCTCAGGCTTTGCCCTACCGAATGACGCACTGCTACAGTCATCCCTCTTCACAAAGGAGGAGTGACTTCAGACCCTGGGAACTATCACCCCATTAGCCTGATGAGTCTGATATGTAAAGCTATGGAATGCATCATCATGGACCTAATAAATATGGATATAGGGAATCTCCAAACTCTGGATCCCACACAGTTTGGTTTTGTGAAGGGTAGATCATGCCTGCTCAACTTGGTCAGCTTCTTTGAGTTAGTCACCAGAGCTGTGAATGAAGGCAAGGTGGTTCATACAGCCTACCTTGATCTGGCCAAGGTGTTTGATACTATTCACCACTCAGGAATCATAGAAAAACTCATTAAGCTAGGCATCAACCCCTATATCACTAGGTGGGCTGCAAATTGGCTCACAGTTAGAATCCACAGTGTGAAAGTAGCTGACTCCAGGTCAGACTGACTAGTCATGAGTGGAGTCCCACATGGTTCGGTCCTGGGACCTCATTTGTTTGGCATCTACTTCTCTGAAGTCCAGGCGAACATGAAGGGACTCTGGCTGATAATGTTCGCAGACAATTGCAAGTTGGGAGCTACTATTAACTCCCCCAAGTGATGTTGACATCCTACAGAAAAGCCACACTGAGATCAACAACTGGTGTCAGAACCATGGCCTTAAGCTCAATGCCAAAAATTGTGTCATCCCCTTTGGGAAAAACCCAGTTCCTATGAATTACCACATCGATGGCAGTCCACTGAATACAGAAGATGTTATAAGAGATCTGGAACACAGGTTGATAGCAACCTCTCTTTTGACCATGGCATTGCCACTGTGGTCAGAAAGTCCTATGTGGCACATTTTATCACTAAGGGTTTTGCATCCAGGAAGAAAGAGGTCATTGTCTTCCTCTACTCTTCCCTCATTAGGCCAATCATTGAGTACAATGCCCCATTTGGCATGTGCCTCACTAAACACCTACAACAACTAGAGAGGCCACAAAAGTACCTCACAAAGCAGATCCTAGGCCTTAAACATTTGTCCTATATGGACAGACTAAAAAACTCCATCTAGTCTCTGTCTCATATCGCTTACTTAGAGGCAATCTCTACTTGACTTACAAAGCCATGTCTGACCCAGCTCTGTTAGAAATGCTACATCTAAAAACATACCAGTCCCTCTGCACCACATGCTCCAAAGACCTCAACCTCATTACCACAATCAACAGAACATGCTGGATGGACAGGTTCATAAGCCAGAGACTGCCCATGCTATGGAATAGACTTCTCATAAAAATAGGGTATAGAAGTATATATTAATTATTACAGGATGTATGATATCTGTTTTATCTTATATTTTGGCTATAAGTGACTGTGCATAACATAATCCATTAATATAGATAGACTACTAATCCCTAGTGAAGTGTAACTTAATTATCCAGTATAGTAGAGTGTCGTTAACTTTGCATCTTGTTTGCAATTACAAATTAATAAGTTTTATATATTCTCAACTACACTTTTTGCCAAACTCTAAAACAGTGAAATTACACTTTTACATATTTTCACTGATCCATTCTTGATCTCTGTACCCATGGTAGTAGATTTCAACTTGGTCCCGTGCAACTGAGCAACATTCATAAATTCTATTAGCACATTTTGGCATGTAGTCTAATGTTGAACATTGCCTAAGCAGTGGTTGAAGTAAACCACACAATGTAAAGAGCATACATTCTCTAATAGATTTTTGCTTAACATGAACAGACCTATTACATAGTATTTTTTTCAGTATAGTTCTTATAACTAGTAGCGATATAAAATAAAACCAATTTAATTTCCTATAATTTATGTTTTATAAAATATCAGCAAGTATCAATTGCATAGTATTATCCCTTCTGAAGACCATTCAGTAGATTATATAAAACTTGTCCATGTTTATGAGCCATGTATTACAATGAATCTGAACAAACTATATGATGGCTTAACACTTTACACCTTCTTGAGACGTTAGACTCTGAGGGACAGCATTAAATTATTGCAATTCTTATTTTAATGGGAGAGTTATTTCACTCAACCCTCAGGTCATCAGCTATGCATTGTAAGGTGGCTGTAATTTCCATTTTATTCATTAGCTATATCAAAATATCAAGTTTAATGGACCTTTATCTGTTCTTACTACACATCACTAGGAAGTTTTGCTCTGTTACAGGCAACATATTATAAGAAATTATAATATAGTGTTCTTAACTTCTCACTACCCCCCCCCTTTTCCTCTTAGCTCTTTAGAACAATCAGATGTTTCACAATATGAGTAGTCATAAACCTAGATTAAAACTAATCAAATTGTTGCAGTGAAAGCAGAAGGAAATATAAAATATAATTTGTTGATATTGTGAAGTATTATTCTTGTTGCAGAAGTTAAACTACCTAGTTATCTATATTAATATACCTTTATGTAAAACATTTTAAATCTCTGCGGCTTATTACTATAGTAGTTTGCACAAAATTACTGCTCTACATAACTATAATCGTTTCAGTAAATTATATCAATGACATTACAAGATATTCTTATTTATCCAAGTGGTATCATTTCTTTGCAATCTTTGTTGTATAATAAAATATCTGCTTAAATAACAGGATGTCATTTTTTTTTTATTTTTAAATTATTAGTATGTGACTATTGAAATTATATTTAAAAGAACTTTATATTATATTTACTTACAACATCTTTTCAACAGGAAAAGTATTTTCCTTTTTTCTTTCCTTGCTTCATTGCCGTAGATTTCGGTGCTATTCTGTTATCCAATTGGGACATTTGGTTTCCTGTTGTGTAGTGAGTTCAGAGGTCACTAGCTGCTTCCTGGATATTACTACGGAGGTCTCTGTCTACTGATGAAGTCACACAACTGATCTAGAGGCTTGAGCTAGTTTCAAAAGTTGTCTAAAGGGTGATTATTTGGTGAGTTAGCGGAAAATTATTTATACAAAGTAAAGCTCTCAATACAAGATTCTCGTGGACATACTACACATTCTGTGAATGATACCATGATTGTTTCTCACTGCCGAGAGTTGGCCCCAACTGTTTACATGTGCAGCAAGCAAGTTGCAGCGATTGCAACTATCTAGTAAGCAAAAAATGATTCAACACAGCATGTAACCATAAAAACAATGCTTATGGAAGCAACAAAGCCATATTCTACAAGTTCAGCCATAATTAGCAATATTACAATGACTAACAATAAATATGCTGTTTTAATAACTAGAGTTCTTGCACTCCACCCCCAGAATAAAAACCTGGGTTTCGGCTTTGTATTACACCACCCCTGGTACACTCTCCTCTTATGTTTGATCACCCAAAATACAAATATTTATCATGAAAGCATAGAATGACAGCCACCATATCTCTACTATATAGTTATATATACTTCTGAGCACCTTTATATATGCACACATAGAAATATGACTATATGTATACATATTTATGCATGCTCACAAACACAAGTACCCATTTCAGAAGCCACCATTCCACCAAAGCAAAGCAAAAAGATATTCAATAGTTGTCTCTATTATTTTGGTAACTTATGTAGTAAGATCTTAAAGTTATCTAAGTTGTATATAAACAAAAATGTGCTACCTTTTTCATTGTTATTGTTGTAAGTCCTATAAGAATTATATATATTATTACATGTGCTTAACTTAGGATATATTTGTTTATTTTTCTCTAGATTTTTTCCTATTTTCTTTCACAGACCAGTCTTTTTTGTTGCCTGCCTTTTTAGTGTAGAAGTTGTAACTATTTGTTCTACTGTAGAAATCAATATTTTTTGTACAAAGGTGTTTGCTTCTTCAAGAGTCTCAATTTTTTTTTACCCTCTGACAAACAGATTCTTATTTTGGCAGGATATATCAATTGTGTTTTAATTCCAGATGTTTTTAGTGATTTTATCAGAGGAATATAAGACTTTCTTTTAGAGATGACAGCCGATGAGTAGTCATTATCAAATCTTACTACTTAGTTACCTATTTTTAAAGGAGAGAGACCTCAGGCAGAATTTAGGATGAGATCTTTATCTTGGCTAGATATGAATCTCACAATGATGGATCATGGATGGCTAACTTTAGTATATGAATTGGCTGTGGATAGTTATCTGTGGGCTCTTTCAATGCGAAATGCAAGAGCTTCCTGTAGATTTAAAGTTTTAGAGAGCCATGTAGTTAAAAATGTCACTGTGTTGTCTCCTTCCATTCCCTCTGATATGCCAAAAATTCTGATATTATTTCTTCTTGATTGGTTTTCTAAGTCATCTATTTTGTTGATAAGTTTAGTATTTTGTTGTAAAATAAGTTATTTTTTTTTCTTTTTCTATTAATCTACAGTCTATATCAGATACAGATTCCTTCAATGCTATTTGATTTTTCTGTTGTTTCAATGCATCACTTAGTATTTCAATTTGTTTTGTTCTATCTTCTTTGATTTTGTCATCTTTAAGGTCAAGTTTGTCTATTTTCAGTATTAAGTCCTGAATATCTGCTAATATTGAATGTCTTTCTTTTTTGATAGAGTTATCCTGTTGAGTAGATTTGGTAAGACTCATCTTTCTTCAGTGTAGAATTCCTTCTCTCCTTCTTCTTCTTTGAAGTCTGACTGGAAAATATATTAATGTTCAGCTGAAAAATACACCAATAGATAGCTTAATACATCTGAATTGTAGATTGATGTTCTTCAAGTTGTTATTGGTGAATTTTTGGTTAAATTTCTGTCAGAGAATTTCTATTATTATAGAGCAGAAAATTTGTGCTGCTTTCAGTGTGCCATCCAAGCCACACCCCACCCCTCTAGCTTCCAAATTTTGATGAGAAAATGCACAACAACATATTAAGTTTCTAAATAAAATTATTTATTGACTGTTATACCATATCTGTTGACAGCAGTGTGTCTGTACCTCTGAAGATTCAGTAACATAAAGGGTACGCATAACTACAGACACATTGTTCAGTGGGCATGATGCTGACTATATGGGCATTACTGGCCACTGAATCACCTTTTTACCCTCTATGTAATCACATTCTCATTGCTTTCATATGCTGCACCTATTTCTAGTGGAAGTGTTGCCAGTAACTGAAGCTACAGAAAGAATTAGCCATATAATCTTACCTAGCAAGCAACAAGATTTTTAAAAAGACCACAGTGTTGAGCATCTTCAAGAGTTTGTGGAGAAGATTATAGATAAGTTAATACATTTGCTAGTGCAAGAACTGTTAGCAGGATTTTTGGTGTGTGGCAAGTCCCATGGCTGAGAGATTTCACCATGCTTTTAATAACTTAGTCAACCAATCTTTAGTTAAGTGTTTCTGTCCTAAGCATACATTATCACTGCAACTTCATGGTCTTCCTGTTACTGCTTAGTATTTAAAATACTAAGATTAGGATATTGTCTACCTTTATGATCTAACCTGTCACTTAGGGGAAAAAACATTCTCATTAAGAAGTAGCCTGAAAGACGATATTATGTTGATCAGCCCTGTCCCCCCGGTAAAACTAAAATTAGAGAAAAGGCATCTACAAGATTCTGGGCATTGGCTGCAATTATCCACTGAAAGAAATTAAAATTCTTGCCACACACAGTGAATTTAAAGAATCCTTAGGTAAGCACCTTAGCAGTAAATATAGCTGCAAGTCCTATAGGGTGAATGATTAGATTTTCCGGATATAACACTTAGCAGTAGTACCTATAATAGAGCAACAAGCGTGAATACCGTACATAATTACTTTCCTGGGAATTTGTTAAAAGGCCTATTGCAAGCCACATGGCTTGTATTAGAAAGGCCTTGCTCCCATAATGTAGTATTTTACAGTTCAGAGATACGTTAGCCATGATGAGGTAAGACCTCATTATTGGCTAATTTGCATGGTCCTGAATCACAGTTAATGCTGAGATGTGCAGATCATTACTGATCTGTATATTTTGGTGGTAACTGCTGCTCAAGAGGGCATTGCATCCCCCAGCACTCTTACACACACACACACACACACACACACACACACACACACACACACACACACACATATACAAAAATACATGCACACACCACAGCACCAGTAACTGTCCCCGATCTGTCTGAATTCCTGTGGTTCTCCCCACCCACCAATCCCTATATTTTAGTCAGTGCCATTATGGCATTTTACTGTTAGGTATCCTTAAATGGATAATGATTCCCCAACCCACAATCCTCATAATGGTGCCTTTGCCATTAATGCACTTAACTAAAATGTATCTCTAGTGTCTAATGATGTCCTCACCCCCTGATCCCAGTACTGATGCTTACACCATTATGGAATTTAACTGCTGGGATATCACTGGTGACTAGTGGCTGCTCCCCACTCCCAGATTCCAGTACCACAGTCATATGAGGTAGTTGAACATGGCCTTTTGGGCATGTTCAGTACCATGTTGGGGTACTGAACATGTCCAAAAGGCTATGTTCAACTACCTACTATGACTGTGGTACTGAACATGCCCCCCACTCCCAGATTCCAGTACCACAGTCATAGAAGGTAGTTGAACATGGCCTTTTGGGCATGTTCAGTACCACAACATGGTGGGGCTGGATGTGCTGATGTACACTGAATTGCTCAGTGTATAGATGCCTTCCAGGAGGTGGTTTTGAGAAAGAGAGTACATGGCTAAGTGGCATATTCCTCTCCCCTGGAATGCCTCATTAGCATTCAGCATGGCTGTGGATCCAGGCCTACATGGTTCTGCATGTCTTTGTCCTAGTGCACCATACCTTGTTAGAGCTCTTGATGAATACCGAAAGGTGACAGCAATGTGTACACAGAGTGGCATACATTATGCTACCTTCCGTTGTTTACAATGGATTGTTTTATTGCTTTTTGCTTAACTGTTTAATACAATGTACAGCTGTATAAATTTCCTTTCTGTATTCTACTTTGTTTAATTATAAATGTTTATCTAATTGTTATACTCTGGTCTTTTTTAAACTTGTATAATGGTATAATCTCAATGCATGTATTGCACTCTCCTGCTTGAGCCTTGGTCATGACTGAAAAGGGTCATCAGCCCAGCTTATCTACCTGGTCAACAAATACAAATAAATAAATAAATACATATATACATACATTCATACATTAATACATAAATAAACACTTTCCTGAATGCATGGTTGGTAATGTTAAATGAGTAATGTTTTAAATTAAAGTAAAATAAAGGTAATAATACAGAATGCAAAAATAACTTTCAAAGGTACACACACACACACACACACACACACATATATATATATATATATATATATATATATATATATATATGGGTATGTATCACTTCACCTAAAACTCATTTCACCTAAACTCATTTCACCAAGACCAAATCACCTTAAGTTCATTTCACCTAAAACTCATTTCACCTAAAACTCATTTTGCTGACAAGTAGTACAATAAGGCAAGTCAAAGGTATATGTCCTTTTCCCCACTGTAGTGCAATCCTAGTGTTAGTATATATAATTGGGGGGTTGTGGGGGTGAAGCCCCCCCACTTACTTTGGTTTTATGGTGCCTGGTTTTGTTGGGGGGCTGCACCCCCCACACCCCCCCTTAATTTATATACTAACACCAGTATCACACTACAGTGGGGAAAAGGACATATACCATTTACTTAATTTAGAGTACTACTTGTCAGTGAAATAAGTTTTAGGTGAAATGAGTTTAGGTGATTTGGTCTTGGCGAAATGACTTTTAGGTGAAGTGATACGTACCCATATATATATATATATATATATATATATATATATATATATATATATATGTATATATATATATATATATATATATATATATATATATATATATATGTATATATATATGTATATATATGTATATATATATATATATATATACCAAACATTAAAAAGTATGTAAAACCAGCAAAGCAACTGAGCAGAAATGATGTTTCCTTCTTGCTTGGTTTCTTTTTTTCTTTCTTTCTCTAGTTATTTTGCGATTTATTCTAATTTATTATTTATTATTCTCATTTTTTTCATAATTGTGAAAAATTATCAAACATACTCAATAACAACTTGTTCCAACTCACCAAAGCAATAATACTCTATCGTCCACTGTCCGTGCTTCTTGTTTAGAATAAACTTCTGATTAAGAACTGTCAGATGAAGGAAGAGATCAGGTTAAAATAAGACAGCACCTAACAAAAAGCATCATATGTTTATATTTTGGATGGTAATCAGTCACATAATTATCCGCAACTGTTGTCTCAAATACTGGGAATGTGCTACTATGGTGTATGCCCTTCTTGTGATCTTTTGTTTAAAATTTGAATATGTTATAAATAATTAACACCTACTCCTCCTGCACAAAATTCACAACTTCAAAGGTATATAGAAGGTTAATAATTAATCTCATATGTGTGACATACATTCCTGTGTTACAAAGACTTTCTTGGGGATTTATTAACAAATGTTTACACTTCAAGCTAAGCCTACATGATTTATGCATGTTAGCATGAAAAGCAGCAGAGGTCACTGAATATTCACATTACTAAGCAAACCTATACATTTATCAGCACTTTTTCTTGGCCAGTAGAAGTGTTAGTAGCCAAGACGAGATGCACAGATGTTCAGGCACACGATGTAAACAAAAGTTGTCATCTGTCGGCAAACCTAGTAAGTGAGCACATGCAGACAGCATAATACAATTGAAGGGCAAGTTTAATGAAATAATTAAGAGGTCGGGAAAGTAAATTGGGAATCTGTACTCAGATATATTGTAATTGGTGTAAAAACAAGAAGCAAGGGAGGCTAAAAGGGGAAATTGTACTCAGATAATTAAAATGGGATTAGTTCACAAATACCATTTTTGCTATAAACAATTTATATTGATTTAATAAAAGTCACCCTCTTCACTTTATTGACCCATGTACATAAATAAAAATCAACATGCTAACAAAGGATGTGAGAGGGACATAAAGCAACAGTGTCACAAAGTGGAGTAAATGTGATAAATGTTAATAAAATGCTGAGTTGAGATAAGGGCATTAAATATGTTAGGGGATATTTGCATATACTGCAGTTATTGCATATCAGATGTGTATACAGAAAGTTATCTGTGGTAACCAACATGCTGTATTCTCCACTTCATCATGTATAAACAAGAGAAATTAATCCTACATATGTTGTTTTATGCACTTCAGAAAGTGACACACCTTTGACATTTGGTGTCCCTTGTAACCATGGAAAAGGGATATTATACCTTAAAGCACATATTAACCAAGCATATGCTATATATCGATGCAAATGCTGAATAGTAATATAATTACAGTCCAAATACGTAAATATATGGTTGTCATTATACATGTTCAGTGGCATGCTCAGTAATGTTTGTATTACTCACATGATTGTACTGAGAATGTCTAAATACTCTGCCATTGGGATGTATTCTGTGGAAGTGATCAAAGGTAGTAAATTACATCCATATGATTAATGTTAGGAAATACACTGGTTAAACTATTGTGAAGGAAACAATACTGATGGATTTTAGAGCACTGTACACACCTGTGACAATGTGGAAAAACTGAGAAAAATCATGGTCACCTGTGCAACCATACCAATTATGTTTTCAGGCATACCTCTCAACTGTATAGATTTTTGCAGAATGTCTAGATTTTTTAATCATATTTTTAGTCTCTTAGAAACTTTGTGGTTTTCTGGCAAATCCTTGAGGATTGAAGTCACTACATAATAGCATACATTTAAGTTTCAAACTTCATATCCTTCTAAAAATGCATGTTAGTACAAATCCTGTTATTCTAGCTGCTTTCAACATTTATAAGTGCAATATTTAAAATATGTATGGGCCTTTGTCCTCCCATTATGTTAGGCTTTGTCCAGATTTCCAGATTTTGAGAGATAAGTTATTAAGTGATGAAAAAAGGATTTGTTAAGCAACCTGCAAGCTGTGAATGTTAGAAAGTTATTGATTATACATTAATGCTATGCATGTATGTGTGTATGTAGCAAAATATAGAAAGACCTGACATATAGCAGAAGCATCACATTGACTAAGATATAAACAGAGTAATGATATGATATGCATATGCCTGACTACAGCAGATGTGACATATGTACATGCAAAATGAGTCAAGCTAATGTTGCATATGTGAACATGCACATACTGTACACTGAGGTATAAGTCAAGTGCAGTGAGTCCCCTGACACATGGTTGTATTTCTGAATGTCATGATATATATTACTTTCCATACGCTGAGTTTTGTGTGCATCATCAATGGATAGGTAGCCCACATGAGACATAGATAAAATAAAAGTGCATGCCAGCATTATGCCATTAATCCATCAGCTAATGGGAAAATGTAGGAAATGTCAGGCTCAAAATATCTGTGACTATGATGCATTTGCATTACTATAACCATTGTTATGATGTGTGACATTCCAGGTTTAACTGCCTCACCAGACATAATGAATTGAACAAGTGTATTAAAGTACAGATGTGAATGCAGTATACTGTAATGGATATATAGCCCTGAAGTTAGCCTTGTTAAAAACAATAGTAGTAACTGGATGATACTATAATAATATACAACATACTCAGGTGAAACATTATGGGCTGGATTTACGAAGGCTTGCACAGAGTCTAAGAGTAGTGTAAGACTCCAGACACCAATATGTCTGCCGAGCGATCCAGGAATAACCGGCAGGGGCGTGCATGAGAGCTCCTAAAACTACTCTTGCACGGACAGTGCTAGGTTATGCAAATTACCTCACTTGCAGCTGAAAGCTATGCAAATGAGGTAAATTTGTGATCCAGGAAACACTAACCTGTCTGAGTAAGAGTAGTGTTATTTGCAGAAGTATACTCAGTTGGTAACTGAGTACCGTTCTGCAAATAGCAAAACGGAGAAATGACAGCTCCAAATAAAGGATGCATCCAGTTGAGGAAGCATGCCAATGGCCAAATATAAGGCCATTGGCATTTATATGTGTTGCAAAAAAATAAAAAAAATTAATAATTTTTTTTTCCTCGATCCCCGATGTTTAAGCGTAGCACAGCAACACGCAAACATCCAGTACTCTAAAAAACAAAAAAATAAATAAATAAAAGCCAAAAATAGGCATATTATTACAAATATACATCTGCCATGCAAGTGAATGTCAGGCTGAAGACAACATGGCTACTGAGTAGTGGTTGCTAAGGGGGGAAGCTCAGTGTGAGAGATGTAACAAAGCATTAGTAGGCAATCTTATGCAAATGAATATAAGGATAGTGAATCCCAATTTTCCCTGCTATGTGAACCATGTCCCTAGAGTGTAAGAGTAGGATTAGGAGAGTATCAGAGTAGTAGATAGGTGACATCATGAGGGGGTATGTATCAAGGACTGTAAGCTTATTGGAGCAGAGTGGCATGTGTTTGTTGTGAGTTACTCAGGACTAGAAGAGCCGTGTCTACAGTTGTCTGAACTGAAACCCAGAAACCGAAGGCGTACGCTGTGGCTACAACAAAAGTTTCTTGCAAAGACACTTACACTGTGTGCATGCGTGTGCGTGCCTGTAAACCCGTGTAAGCCTATGTGCACGTGTGTGCACCTGTGTAAGCCTGTGTAAGGCTGTGTAAGCCTGTGTGCACAGATGTGCACCCGCCTAAGCCTGTGTAAGGCTGTGTGCGCACGTGTGTGTTCGTGTGCACGTGTTTGCGTGGCACTGCCCCCTGTGGAAACAGAAAGGGAAAAGGAAGGAAAAGTAGTAGGAAGTTAACCAAGGAGCACTAGCAGAGCTGCCAGGTGAAATCAATCAGAATCAGCCAATTACACAGGCAGTACACTAGCCCAGCCCAGCACTTAAAACTCTGCAAACAACATTCCCCCATGTTTAACTCAAAAACACTGCAACACTGCAGTATACAAAGAGAAGTGAAAACTTACAAAGCTTAACTGAGAAAAAAAAATGTTAGGGGCTGCCATTGCTATTATAAGGCAACATGTGCAAGATTCTGAGGGTGGTGCCATTGCGGATATTGCTGATCAACCCACAGTGAGGAGACGGAGAAGAGTTTACAGACCCAGGGTAACCTACCAGGGGCTACATGAGCTGGAGATTGTGGAGCACTATAAAGTGGACAGAGAGCTCCTGCAACAAATTGTTGAGCTGTGCAGGCCACGCCTCACACACAGAACCAACAGAGGGGAACCCATCCCAGTGGAAACCAAGGTATGTGTTGGCCTAAGAATACTAGCAACAGGTACCTTCCAGAGACCAACTGGTGATGTGATGGGGATTTCACAGGCATCAGCATCCAGGGTACTGCACCAGTTCCTGAATGCCATGTCAGCACATGTCGGTGATCATGTATATTTTCCCAATTCCTGTGATGTATTGGCCAGCAATATGCATCTCTTCCAGCAAATAGCAGAATACCCTGAGGTAGTGGATGCAATTGATTGCACGCACATACACATCAAAGCACCAGCCGGTGAGCGGGGTAGGGCCTACATCAACAGCAAGGGCTTCTACTCCATCAACTGCCAGGTTGTGTGCGATGCCCAGGGCATAATACTGAATGTGTGCGCTGGCTGCCCTGGAAGCTACCACTATACCCATATCTGGAATCTGATGCAGCTGTTCCAGAAATTTGCCAATGGGGACATCCCGGATGTTCACTTAGTGGGGGATGCTAGATACGCACTGGAGCCATGGCTGATGACACCCATCAGAAATGCACACACACCTGAACAAGAACTCCATAATGAGGCACATGCACAAACATGAAATGCAATTGAGCGTGTGTTTGGGATGCTCAAGTCACGGTTCTGGTGCCTAGACACATCCGGTGGAGCCTTGCAGTACTCACCAACTACATGTACCCAAATTGTCATGGTATGTGCCATGCTACACAATATGATCCTGTGAAATCAGCTGCAGCAGGAACAGCATGGGGCAGGGCCAAACAGCCCCCCACCATTGCCAAGGCCTGCACAGGCACAGCGTGACTCGGAGGAGGAACAACCTGAGCCTGGCCCAGTAGGCAGAAGGAGGCATGTCCAGTATGCCTTGGCCTTGGCAAAGAGGCAATGCATAGCACATACACTGGCTCAGTAGGAACCCTGGAAATGATACCTCTCTCTGACTCACACATAAAATAAAAGGGATGCCTAACTTGACACTACCTGTTTCCAAACATGTATAGGGAGTGTAGTATGTGCATCTGACATAGGCAGCCCTGCAGCACCACCGGAGGCATGATTGCCATGTTTTAAGCAATATAAAGCAGTGCTAAGCAGAATCTAACAATATTTAGTATATGTAAACAAAATTGACCGTGCTAACTAGCGCAATGTTGGGCAACATTGAGCAATGTTGGCCAAGGTTGTCCAAAGTCGTGCAAAGTTGAGCAAAGTCAGGTGAACATGCTCATATTTGCTTTACTGTTCCTTAAGCAATCTGCTCTGGCCAGCATGAAAACAAAACGCAGTGACAGGGCTCAAACCCAGGATACTGTGCACTATAGTCACAGTACTGAACCACTAAGCCATGATAGCATTTCAGTGGCACAGACACAGCAGGACAATTGTACAGTAATGCAAACACAAATAAATGCTGTATCATGTGCCTGAAGAGGCATATGGGTAACCTCCTCCACAGGCCTATGCAGACAGAGAACATCAGGCCAGGTTGTGTGATGTGGGTTGTGTAGGCTATGAAGTCACAATATAATATATGTGACATTGGACACTAGGATCTGTAGCACAGTAGTATGCCTCAAGCCAGTACGATAGGCAACAGTACAGACTGAAATGGTGTACAGTACATAGCAGTGCAGGCATAGCAAATGTGTATAAGTGTCAGGTGAAACCCTCATCCTATGGTACACCCCCAGTA
>NC_056729.1:598643296-598780796 GCF_019279795.1 Protopterus annectens
AATTAGAAGTTGAATTCATGCCATGAGATAGAAATGGAGGGTTAGGGAAGATAAAATGAAATATTATAACAAGGTCTAGAGATGCAAATGTTTCAGGTCAAGGGAGAGACTTCCAGACTAGACTGAATAAAGTTTATGAATGTGTTAAATTCTTATTTCCTGAACTGAGCTTATATAATAATTCTTTATGCAGACTACGTTTTTTTCTTTTTTTTTTATCCTGCCTCCTACTCCTCAGGTCTGTTGGTAATTAAAAACATTTCCCCATGCCATACTTTCTCTGAGTATTTAATTTATTGCTAATTCACCCTATTAGTTTCCCACTTCTTCCTTTACAGGCTAAAAAAGTTTGATGGATTTCAGTTCTCTGCTTGCAGAGCCAACTCTTACACAGAACTGCATTTCCTGGCATTATACATTGTCACTGCAGTAGACTTCTATGAGTTTTCTTTTGTGATTTTAGCCGGTAGGGCTCAATATTATGCGTATTTATAAAATTATGTTAGAAAACTGACCCTTCAAATGCAGAGATACTGCTTGAAATAACTAATGCAGTAACAGAAAGTTCAGTTTTTATTGTCAAACGTTTCTCTCTCTGCCTTATTAAAGTGGTTGCTGCAGTATTTTCTGTTACTCCTGAAAAGTAACCTCCTTGACAAGACATTATCACATAGAATGCCAAAAGTAAATGTGTTTAATTAAAATGAAACTCCCCAGCTGGTAGTAAAAGCAATATCCACTACATGTTCCAATGAGGCCGGTTAAAGGCGGACCATTAGACTGTCACTTCAGTTTCATTCCGTTTATTTAGAATATGATGAAACTTACAGGGTAGATGGACTGATCCCACGGGGTTGTTACAGCAGATCGGCACAGTGATATCAATATAAGAAGTACAGGTTGTTTTAATTACAGTGCTTAATCTTAAGCACTTCAGAATTAAAATGAAGCCATCTAATAAATGAAGATGTGAAATAAAACATTGGCACTGATACATCATTTCATGCAATTAAGTTTCAGTTTTCTCAAATGTATTTTGAGGAATTTATTGGGAATGGAACTAGATTTTGCCTTTTATCTTATGAATATGACAATAAGTAATGAATGAATTAATTAATAAAGGAAGTGATTATTTACTTTTTAGCAATGTAATTATGACCTCTGTAATCAACAGGTACATGTGTAATAGTAGAGCATCTGTTATGAAAAGGATCATTTATTTTTTCTTTGCTGTTTTGCATCTTGCATGCTCACAGCCATGTCTTTTTTAACAGTTGTAGGAAGTTAGGTATACTGTACATGACCTGAACAAGGATTATTTGTGGACCTGTATTGGTAGTTCCTCTGTGGAATAGGAGAGGAGACAGTTATTATCTATGAGATGCATATCATTGCCTTGGGATAAAATGTCTCACTGTAAGACACTTTTCTTCCCTTGCAAGCCTTTCCCTGGATTTTGCAAACTTGTGGGAGTGTAAAATTCCCCCCAGTATGAATGAAAAATTAATCTGCAAGTACATGTTCTGACTTAGTGCAAGATGCTAGCCATACACACATAATGGAGATGTGGCTGGATTCAAAATTTGGCATTTGGCTGCCACCTTCTTACCAGGTTTTGCTTTCATATAGTGCCCCAAGTAGATTAACATCACGTTTAGCCTGTTGTTTTATACCTTCTTTCCAGAGTGTCTAAAGTTTCTAATAGAGTTATGATTTAATTTGAATGTTTTGTAGATATAGAAATAAACTGCAGATTTCTTTGTGTATGCCATCCACCAGATTGTCTTTATGGATACATTTAGGCCATTACAGGCAAATTGCACTAGCTATAGACATGAATGTTTTGACCTTTTTACTGCCTCATCAGTACAGTACAAGTAGATAGTTTGGCTATACTTTAAAAACATGGGTCTATGTTCAGCCTTCAAATAGAACTTGCATTGAACTGCTGAACATCAAACCGTATCCATCAAATCTTCATTCAGTGAACATTCCTTTCATCTACTTGGAAAGTAATTAGTTGGCTGCCACTTCCCCATATGCCCCACTGCAGTATTTCAAACCCTCCTACATATCCCCATAACTATATATGCCAACTCTGAGACCACACTACAGTGGGGAAAAGGGCAAATAGGATAGTGGTTCTTACTGTCAAGCCCTACATGGTGGGGGGATCCAACTTACATAAGGAGATGCTGGTAAAGTTACACCCAGCTTGACTTTTTTCCCCTATCAGTAGAGGACTGCTAAGGATTCTCAAGTATCATCTGGTGCAAGCAGGATAAATCTCTTCAAGCAATACAATACATCTTACCCATGGAATTCACTGTCTTACTGTTCAGGTCAGGAACCTCCTTGGAAATTTTCAAGTGGTCCCTCAAGACCTTCCTTTCTTTACTTATGTCCTTTGTTACCTGGATAAATTAACAGGATCATTAGATTGCAACAGCAAACATAAAGCAGTACGTGCATATGTCTATGAAAAACATCTATCTATCTATCTATCTATCTATCTATCTATCTATCTATCTATCTATCTGTCTATCTGTATGTAGTTGATGTGTGTGTGTGTGTGTGTGTGTATGTGTGTGTGTGTGTGTGTGTGTATCTAGTGGTATTCATCAACTGACATTGATGTGGCTAACATTAGCACACAAACCTTGAAATGCAAATGGCGACATGCTTCTACTCATGCACTGAGGTTACTCCTCAGTACATCCAGAGTTAAAAAAACAGTGTTTTTTGAAGGGGGCAACCACCCTGTACCCCTCATGTATGAGGCTCATTCTTACCCCAAGATAGCATATTCCTCAGTTAAAGGGCATATTCACCAACCACAGGGATTGTCTGTTATCGCATAACTGTCAACCATCTGCACAGTCAACCAAAGTGTGTCAGCAACACAGAGGTCAAATTTACCTACACTTGACAAGTAGTAGGTAAATGCACTGCTGCATTTGTATGGGAATGTAGTGCTATAATAGGCAACGCATGTTTAAATATTGGTAGCATTATGTTGCTTGCAATTGCCATCTAGCATCTAAGCATAAAAAAAGAAAAATTTGGTGTATTTTCACTTGGCTAACGGCTTTACTAAGTTACTGTTCTGTGAGTTTCATGAGTGTCATTGTCTGGTCCAGGGTAATGTAAGAAACATTTGTATATGATGGCATAAGGTATGGGAGTGTTATCTGGCATTTTAATTAACAATGATGTGGTATTTGTTATTTTGATGTATCCCAAACACAAATGAGTCTGTTTTTTTACAAACCCAGTTCCAAACAGTAGAGTAATTATTTTGTAGATGAGTGTTAAGTTGCTTGGGATTTCTTTGGATTTTTGGTCATCAGCATGCAATATACTATTTATTGGGATGGCGTTATGACAAATCATTAATATAAAATGAGAAAAAAAAAATATTCAAGTGCATATGCCCATGTTTCACCTTCTGATGTAGTGCCAGTATCTGAGCTATTATTATTTATGTGACTATAAAAGCTGTGAAATGGTAGCTATAAAACCATTGCAATACTTCAATTAGTTTCTTCATAAGCAAGCTGTGAGACATATTTCAAATGCACATGTATGGTCTAAAAAATTAGTCTTATCAAGTTATCTTTGTTCACATTATGATACATTTAGTCATTTTGTTTGTATATGCCAGTGATTGTATATACTAGTGATGATACTGTATTTGGGACTGAAGCCACATTGTCTGTCAGTTAGTTTATCACGTTTGGCAATGCATTCAAAGAACTGATCATATACCAGTTTCTCAAGGATTTTCACAAGTGGAAAACATTTGCTATGGAGTTGCACTCAATAATGAATGCAGGATGAGATACTTCTTGCAGAAATATTATTAAAGGATGATTAAAGCTTTGTGGGACAATTTTAGTTGGAAAGGTAAGATTGAAAATGTGAGTGAGTAAATCAGCTGGCTTCCATCAACCAAGGATGCAAGAAGTCAAAGTGTGGATTGGTGCTGAAATATAAATTACCCAGCAAGTTTTCAACTGATTTTCTGGTGATGTTTTTAAATAGAAAGGGCAAACAGTCTTGATACTGCTGTAAGGAGATTGATGGTGTGAGGAGATCTATATTAAATACCTCACTTGGCAATGTGGGTGGGGAAGAATTGTACCTGCACTCATTTAAAGTGCTCAAAGTGTGACTTTTTGCAATGCACTTTGGGAAACAGTTTGTCTTTGCTGATTTCTTTAAATGTTTTCATGGATTTCTGGAATTACTAAATCACTGCACCTAACTTTATCTAAGGAAATTTGTCTTTGCAACATTACTAGCAATTCTTATATCTCTTTTTAGGCTAATACTTTATTTGATCAGAAGGTTGCGCTTTTAAAGTGGACCAGGCTTCATCTCTAGACTTGACTTTTTGGTTAAGTCCTTGCATAAACTATGTTAACCTTTTCCCTACCAAAGAGGAAAACAATATCCTGAATTGGCAGTAAGGGGTTATAAAATGTTTCAGGGTAACTGTGACATTATATGCAGTATAGACTGAGGATAGGTCTGTCTGATGTCATTCACGCAATAGTGCATCCTCTACCATCAGGAATATTCCTGTTAAGAAGTCTGAAAGAATCATTTTGGTATTGTGCCATATAGCAAGAACTGGACAAAGGTCATGTAGTGCAGGGGGGTAGTATGAGCATTATTTGACATTTTTCAGAAATGTTTGTTAAAAGTATTTCAAAATCTGAACTGTTCCATGCATTTTGTTAGGTTTGGTCTTGGTATTTATCCCGTGGATCATATTGTTTTGTTGCAAAAATCTATTGATAGTGGACATGTGGCCCATCCCAAATGATATGAAGGGCAATATATATATAATAATCTTGTTATTCAAGAGTATGATAGTGTTGTTTTTGGTGTGTTCTGGATGAGTTTTGTAGAAGGCAGATGAGGAGTATATGTATCAGCAAGCAAAAGTTTAGAATGTTCACCTATTAAAATTTGTGTGAGCATCCAGATAAGATGATCATCTTTCTGAATATTGTTTTTAGCAATGAGAGTTGGGTTAAGGTTTGCATATTTATGAATTAGTATTGAAACACCCTTCCTACTTTAGAGACAGGTCTATAGTCTGCATATATCTCATGGTTCTTATACCTGTGATTCATTTAGCTGTTTTTATTTATTTTTACTGATTTATTATTTTAAATCCATTTTATGCTCAAAATGAGATTTTTATGGGTTTGTGGCATTCTTTCATAGGTCAATTGCTTCTTACTAATCTTATTACCACGGAGAATGTTGGGAAACTAATATTGTCCTGTTTAAGAAGATTTTCCTCACATAACCCTGGAAAAATATAGTCACCCATCCAGTTGTCTAGACTGGTTTTAAAGGCTACTAGGAAAAGCTCTGCTTGATACATAAGAGCACCCTACTCCACAAATAGAGAGGAGGGTACAGCTAAATATTTACAGGATGCTTTTTTCCCAGGCTTGTGATTAGAGCCACATTTATATTTATAAAGTCTAGACTTTAGCACAAATAAGCAAGCCTGATTTGATTTAAAATAGAATGTTGGTAATTTCATTTGGATAATAACAAAGAAGTGATTTTATGCATTTATCATTTCTATTCGTGGTGGGCTATTTTAAATTTAGTAAGTCGAGGCTTTGGTTGACCAAGTAAACTGGCCTGACCTGATTTAATTTAAAACACAGGTTCTAAAACTGGCATATCTACAAACCTACAAACTGATCAGTAAGGTCCTGTGTGAAATAATTAATTCAAAAGTAGTAATATTTGCTTAAGAATTAGAAAATACTCTGATTATAAATCTATAAAAATATGCTGAGAATCTCTCACAGGCCCACCTCAGCCAAGCCAAACTGTATGCCATCCATTACAGTGTCAACAACTCCTATTTGAAGACAGGACACAAATCATATACAGCTCCATATATATTAAATACATAAAATGCATTCAATTAATTGTCAGTCCCAGGCGACTTTAAGGCAATGTCAACCATGCAGCATGAGAGAGAGATAATCATGTCAGATACCGGCTATCCTCTTATCACAACAATTCTGGACAAAGCACAAAAATAATATGGAGACAAAGGCCCACAAATATGGAAACATTTTAAATATCGGTCATATAAATTTAGAAAGTTAATAGAATAATAGACTTTGTATTAGAATACACTTCCTGAAGGGTATCATCTCTGAAACTCAAATGCCTGTCATTATTTAGTGATTTCCATCCTCAAAAATGTAACCCAAAACATATATTTTGTGAGGAGCTGACCAAAAACATAAGGCAAAAATCTGGACATTCTGTGAAAATCTGGACAGTTGATAGGTATGTTGGGATAAGATTATAATAAGTCTAGTCACAGAGTTCTGAACCCACTGGAGGTGGTCACAATCAATATGTGGGATTTCTTCTGTGCTTGGGCAAATGTCTTTGCCCAAAAAAGTGGTATAAATCAATGTTTACTGCCACATCCATTAGAGGCTGCCTAGAGACTCTTAAGCTCTATTCAGTCTATTAACAGCAAATGACTAAAAATTTCCTCACAGTTTTAGACAAAATTGTATCTTCCTTACAAGTAAGATCGAACAGCATGTTCAGCTCATAATCTAAAATACATAGCATAGACGATTAACCTAAACTATAGAAATATTGATAGTCAAGAACATTACCTTTTATTAGATTTTAGACTAGTACAGTGAAAAAGAGTCTTTTAATCTAAGCTTGTACTTGAGCAAACCATTCCCATTTGAGGAAGTGAATCCCATGGTTATAATAGCATTCATGCGTCTCAGTTGATGTTGGCTGAATGAGAAGGGTACAGGTTTGTTACATGCATTGTTAATAAATTTGTTACAGACTAACATCAAATGCTCAGGATCTTCTGTACTGCAGTTTAGAAAAAAATAGTCCAATAAAGGTAGTAGGTTAGTATTTGAAAATTGTTCAAATCTTTGAATTTGAACTTGTGAGACCTTGCAGCTTTAATCTAGGGTGTTGTAGACTTAAAAAACATGATTTACCTGTCCCATTTAGGTAGTGCATCTGTGATCATGGCATGTACCCTTTTCTGTATTCTGAGTTGAGTGCAATGTGAGAATACTTCAGCTGGGATTCAGACACATTCTGATGCACTCACAGAATCTGTTCTAGTCAAAAGTAGCAGTTTCTGCAGTCATGGGAAATGGAAGTCAAAGATATAATTTATTGCAATAAGAAAGACTGGATCACTGGCTAACATGTATGCTTCTGAATCACGTGATGTTACCACTAGTGCTTATCAGCACTTTCCTATGGTAATCACCAGTGGGGGGCCATGAATTCAGTTGGAGCTATTACACATGCATGCACACATTCAAACACACACACACACACACACACACACACACACACACACACACACACACACACACACACACATAAAGACATAACAACATACCTGTCAATGGTCCCTAATTTTTACACATTAGTCATGATTTTGCCTCTTATAAATACCCTGTCCCTTATAAATCATGGATAATTACAGTCAATCAATAATGCAAGCCATTAGAGTTTCATACTTCTTGTTCGTAAAATGCCTTGTGATGCAAAACCTGTCAGTCGATTAACTTTGTACATGATGTGTAATATTTTAAAAGTTTTCCTGGTGCCTAGTGTCACCTCAATATCACGCATGCTTTGCTCACTTTTCTAGGGGAGTTGAAAGGTATGTAAGCTACCCCCCCCACACACACATATACATACACACGCACACACTTTCATACATTCACACAAACACACACACAAACAGGCACACTTTCATTCTTGCATACGTGCATTCATGTACACACAGATCCCATACACACATACACACACACACACACACACACAGCACATTCACCCCCTCATAGAAGCACACCCCTTCTCCCATCTGTACTATCGTATACACTCACCTATTCACCCATATGCACACACACTTACACTTACTCTAACAATCCACTAACTATCCCCCCTACTGTGACCACCCAAGCAGGCAAACAAACCTACAAATACACACACACAGACTCACCCAAGACCACTCATACCCCCTACAGACATGCATATATGATACCATACACATGCATGCACTCACTTATCCCACACTAATATATCTCTGCAGGCACCTACCTGATCTTACCTTGTGTGAGAGCTCTCCATTGAAAAAAACAGAGTAATGCAGAATTTCAGCAATGTTCATGAACATGACTGGCCATGCTAATTTACATAACATCTCAGCTGCATAGCTACCTTTAGCAGAGGCCTTTCTGTGGAGAGCACATATGTAGCTAGTTAACACAGGCTACAACCAAAGAATGTCTTATTCGCATATAGCATTACTGTAGAGGCAGCCCACCACTGTTACTCTACAAGCTGTGTAGAATCACTGGTATGGGTCTGTCTATGACTCAGAAAGGGCTACTGATGATTTTATGAATTACCACTAGTGGTCGATCATTCTGAATGCTATCCTTAGTGTTATCCAGTCAGTTTGAAAAGGGCAAAGAATCATAAGTAGTTTTTCAAGACACAAAAGACATGCTTTTGATGATTTCAATGAAGTTCTCAAAAGTGACAAACCATATACACAGAAACTAACTGGTACACATGTAGGTCCAAAGTTTTTTCCATACTAATTATACAGAGAAAATAAGGATGAACAAATTATATTTAAGACAAGTACACATAATTTTAAATGCTGATCATAGTAAAAGTAGTCAAAACCACAGAGTACATAACAAAATAAATAAAACAATTAAGTCAATAATTAAAGCCCACAGTCTGCAATCATCTGCATATTATTCTAAAAAGTGGTTATTTCCTAACTAGAACACTGCAGTAAGAAATGTTTTAGGGTTCAATTGTTTTAGCATTTTCACTTACCTTTGCAGTCCCAGTTTTAAGTGTGACTAGCATGCAGAAACACACTTTCAGTTAGATTTCCATCTTCAGCCATTCAGTTCAGGTGAAAACTATAATTTATGAACTAGATCAGGCAACTCACTGTTTGAAGAATCTTGCCTATGTAAACCACTAGCCTGAAAAAAAGACAGCAGGTTGATGCCAGAATCCAAAAAGTGGAAGACTCAAAATAAATCTGCTGGGTTTGTGGCTGATCGAGTGCTAAAGTATCAGCAATCACATGAAACTAGTCACATTTAAACTCCAGATTATTAAATTCTTAGAAATCCAGTGAATAGTAGTATGTGAGAGTGGTGCTGGGGAAAGATGGGGTAAAAAACAGAGGTACTAAAGAAACGTGGCTGCAAATGTAACATGAGGTCATAAACAAACAAATGAGTGAAGAAGAATAAGAAAAAAGACGTTGCTGTATACAAACAAGTGTTAAAACTAGAATTAGGCTAAAAATACTGCAAAGGCATCCCAAGGTCAAACAAAGAGCTGATACCAAATCACTGATCAGATTCAAACAGAATAAAAAGAAAAAATTAACTTGCATGATCACAAATTATACTACATAAAAGAAGCAGAATTCTGTGGAAATAAAGAAGACTGCTACAATACTAACAGGCAATAACTGAAAGGTAATCTAGGCCCCACCTGATATGTTACACAGAACTGGTTGATATATTGTTTTAAAAAATATGCTAAATGAAAAAAAAATGAAGAACGTGAGAAGGCACACAAAGTTATTTCATCTAAAATAAACATTTTGAAGAAAATGTGCAACAACTTTTACAATTTTTAAAACTAAAATGTATGCCAGAGCTTTGTAAACAATGAATTGATGCCAACTGACCACTGTTGTATTGCTTATATAAAGTGGACTAGTGAAGACACATAGACAAAAGTAAAAAAGTTAGAAATAATCTAAGCAGAAAAAGTAATGCTATGTATGTATGAGTTATAATACTATGCAAGAACATTAACCTAGAATATAAGAGTAAAGAGTATGCACTTTGCCATCTGCAAGATTTGGAATAATTTACAACCAATGTCCTAGAACACATTTTAGAGATATAACATATGAAAGTAGTTAAGTTTGGATGATAGTTAAATGTAACAAAATAATTATATACTGCTATTTATTCATTCTCAATTTCATAAGTGGGAGTATCTATCGTCCTTCATAGCAGTCTTCAAGAAGTTTGATTGTTACTATCTATTTAGTTCTCTTTTGTTTCCCATATAATCATCAGGGGTATTCATGAAGTCATTTATTATGGTACATTGTTTTACTGGCATGGCGAGCTTATTCCACTGGAGAAACAGACGTTGTGATGCACCTAGCTCTCCTGTTCTCATCATTAATATTGATCTTTAGAACAATATTGGTCATTTACATATTTGCACTCAGTTTTTAAAAGATGTCATGGTCAGACAGTTGTTTCAAGACCAAGCAAAGGTCCCCAAAGTAGTTCATATGCCATGCACTAAAAAAAGGATAATTATTTTTGAATAATTTCTAAGTCCCAGCTTTTTCACAACATGAATCGCTATACATTCTAAAGCTAACTTGCTACATAAACTACAGATTACAGCTTTTATTTAGAAGTTGGTGGATTAATGTAACGTGAAAAAGAATAATTGTTTTCTAGATAAAGTGCCAATAATAGACTAAACGGTATTACAAATGCATTCTCATCAATGTTGATAAGTAAGATCATTCCCAAAGCCAAACAAAGAGTTGTCAAGTTTTAAACAGAATACAAAAGAAAACCTGAACTTGTATGATCAGAAACTACAATGCATGCAAGAAACAGATTTTGTGGAAGTAATGAAGATTGATGCATATCAGCCATTCTCACCAAAATAGCAGCAACAATGTATCTGAAATTTTGTTTTCCTCTACTACTGTCTCCAGTCCTCTTACTGATCTGCTTGTTTTAAGGATTTGTCTTTATGTTAGCAATGGTATTTATTTCTACCTGAAACAAAGGCAGCAATATTTCTGCCACTAAATGCAAAGTTATTATTATTATTATTATTATTATTATTATTATTATTAACATGATCCAAACATACCCAACACCTATCTTCTGTTAAATCAAAGTCAGTTAGAAATGTAATTTATGCTACCACCCTGCAGCCATCTGTCAGTTTTGTTGTCCATAATTGTTTGTCTAATTTGACTTCAGAGAAGAAAATTCCAAACATGAGTGGAGCTACTATTCAGACCTGTTCAATGCAACTGGGGATGTTTTGGGGATAAAATGGAAGGCTTCAGGTCCAAATTGCTCTGGTCAGACCCACACAATAGCATAACTATTTGCTTTCAGTTTAAATAACTTCCTTACCTGTAAATGATTCCACATGAGGAATTGAACTAAAAACCTTGGCCATGCCCATGACTGCTGTTACTTCTTTAAATAAATAAACCAACATGATTTCTAAGGGACTATCTCACTTCAATCAAACCATACTAGATCTAGTCAAGGAGCTTATACAGTAAGTGTTATGTTGAGCTAGTTCAAGAATGATTTTTTCCATTCCTTTAAAGACAGCACATGATATGCTAACTGTCCTATATTTAAAGTCAAGGTGACCCCTGCTTTGTATATAGAAACTACTACTGACTGATGTCAGAGATCTGATACATATTCCATTTGTATGACCTTATTTAGAATTCTTGATGGTAGTTTCTACCCAAAGCTGTTCAGCAGTTGTACAGCATATACCCAATATAGTCTGAACTTATAGCATTTGTATTATGATGCCGTTGACTGCTGTTTTGACTAATATTGCACTAATTATTTTATTTTACTTGTTGTATTTCCTAATGCGATTATAGAACACTTCATTATTACCCTGGAACTTTGATATCAGATTATTTTCAGGGTTTCTTCCACATTTGTCCAACATGCAGTATTCTTTGACATGCCCAATCCAAAACAGCCTGTAACAGTAGTGTAACTAGTTTAAATAATAAAAGATCAAAATAGTCATCTAACCTTGTTTTGAATACTGTGATTGATTTAGCAGATCTAATTACTTTAGACAGACAATTATGGATTTTGCTAGCTGTAACATAAAACACCATATGTTTAATTTTGCTCCTAGTACTGACAGTATGAAATTAACTTACTGTTTCAAGTGATAAGGGGGTTACTGTGATATGCATGGGATGCCAATTTTAAGGGATAGGGCATCTATTTTATAATATATTTTAACTTGGAGTATGATTTCATTTGAGATAGTTTTATTAATTGTTGATTATCACACATTCAGTGTTCACTTGTATATATTTTTACTAGCCAACTATGGTTCTTATGGGCTTATTTAAGACTGTTATTATGGATATAACTTTAATTCTTGTTTGTTAGTTAGTATTGTACTATTTAACTGTTGCAAGTTGGCAGGCACTTTGGTTTTGATAAAGTCCTATACTTGTCAGGACGAAAGCGCTTACCAAGTCTGAAGTGGATTTAATAAATCTTTGTGGTTCTATACTCCATTGACTGTTTATCTGGTCTTTCCTCTCACTTCCACAGACAAGCCATCAGCTCTGACATGAAACTGACACTTCTATCAGTCAGTATTTCTCTCGGGAAATCTACCCTGATGAAAATCTCTAACAAAGCATTTGCCACCTTCTCTGCCTCAATGGAGCGCATAGCTACTACCACCAAGATACACTTCTTCCCTGTGGAACTTGGGCTACCCAGAGGCCCCACAATATCCATTACTACCCTCTGAAATGACTTCTAAATTACAGGCAAAGTCATCAAAGGAGCCTTGACCTTGTCTCCTCTCTTGCCTCCTTTTTTGGCACTGCTCACAGGTCCTGCAGAACCCTGTTCATCCCCTGCATTCCCAGGTCAGTAAAAGTTCTGCATACTATGCATCTTGGTACACTTTATGCCCATATCACCTGCAAAAAGAATGTTATGGGCTATGGCCAGAAGTGCCAGATGGCTCTAGGCACTACAACTGCTGAATTACCTCACCCTCTTGCCTTCCCTCAGGGGGTCCACTCACTGTACAGTAACCCTTTGGTCCAGTATACAGACTCCCCTTTTCCTTGAGAATCAAGCACCCGCCTAGCTACCTTTCTGAAGCCTCTCAGTGTAGGATCCAAAGGCTGAGCCAGTTCAACTCTGTCTTTGTAACCCTTCACAGCTCCCCTTCCACAGGAAGTCTGGTATCCTCTATCATCTGTGCCTCATTGTCAGCCTGGGTATTACTCACTTCAGGCTCACTACTACAGGTAACTCCCTCCCTGAAATAGCCACCTCACCAGCCCTGGCTTTCAGTGTGAGGTCTGTCTGGGTCTCTCCCAGGCTACCAGATCCACATGCCTGTCTCCAAGCCGACTGCATGTAACTGCATGTACAGAAGGTCCGGCATTATCAAAATCATTCCCTATTACAACATCTTCAGGGATATACTGAAACACACCTACTTGCTTGCTTCCTTTTCCACCTTCCCAGCCAAGGTGAACCCTGGCCAAAGGCATTTGGAAAGGGCTCCCTCCTAAAGTTCTGACTGGAGTGGACTGCCCAAGCAAGTACTGCTCCTCTTTAACCAATACAGACTTCACAATGGTTATGTCAGAGGCTATGTCTCTATTAGCAGTTGCTTGTTTTCCATCCACTAAGATAGGATATAACCTCTGGTGATAGTTTGGTTCTCCTGTTGTCTCCAGCCAACCTACGGCTGGCATACTGTTATTCCCAATTGCTGGCTCCCGCACCTTTTGTTCCCCACCTTGCCTCTGTGGACATTTATATGATACGTGTCCTCACTGGTTACATTTAAACATTTAACCCTTGATCCTGGCCATGTACCTGAACTAGTGGCTTCCCCTGCTACTGGTGGACTCTCTTGGGGTGGTTTAGGTTGTCCACCATGGGTCTCCTTATATCTATGGGCAGAACAATGTATCCCCTTCTTGTGCAGTGATGCCCTTATTACTCCCGCTTTCCCCCATCACCTCAGCAGAGTTACACTCTCAGTCTGCTAAACAGATTCTCATGCCCTCAGTCAAACTGCTAAGGGATTGCTCCCTCAACAAAGGTCTGCCAGTCCTTCAAAAGTGGTGACCTGACATCCACTCACCCACCTATGAAAATAAGTGCTTAACTCCGTAATATAATCACACACACACTTTCATCTGCCTTGCATCTATGCTCGCAAAACTTTTTTTTCTGTAAGCTTCAGATGTTAGCCTAAAATATTCAAGTAAACATTTCTTTACTTTATCATAGTTTAAACAATCAATATCAGATGATTTACAAATAGCAGTTACAGTTTTACCATGGAGTAAGGGGGTCAGGAACCGTACTCAGAGCCCTTGGTAAACATTATACTGTTTACATACTCTTTCAAATATATGAATAAAACTATTAAACTATTAAAATTATCACCCTCTATAAATTGTGTTAGAAATTTCCTGACCTTTATTGCTTCTGGGGTTCAGTTATTCCCTTCCCCATTACATCCATGACCCTGCCAAAGAGTCAGCATCTCTTTCTCATTTTGATGCTGTTTCTTATTTTCTTCAGCCTCTAAACACCATAGTCTCTCTGATGAGTCTAATTCCAAATATTTGCCCTCCAGTTCAAGTCTCTTTAACTCCATACAGATTTTTAAGTCCTCTGAGGAAAAGGTGAACTGTTCCGTTTCTGAGGGCTGGAAATTCACATCACCAGACTGGCTATCCTTCTGTTTTCTGGTCTGCACTGTGTCTAAGGTTGAAATAATTTCTTCTTTAGCCAGGTTGGCATGTACCAGTCATTTGGCTTCACACACTTGGCCAACAGGTTCTTTGTCAGCTTGCCATAATCCTCTGCTGACATCTTTTCCTACTTTCCCTTACTAAACTAAACTAACAAAAAATAAATGAATAGAACTGTTGTGAAATGAAACTGAATGCTTACCTTGTGGCTGCTGAGAGGACACACCTTTAGTGAAAACTGCCTACAGGCTACAAAAGTTCAATTAATATCCCACCAATGCCACCAATATGTGACATCCCCATTTTGGGCCAGTAATCAAGGAGCCTGAATCCTCACCACTGTTGCTGGAGAGGAATATTCACTTGGAACAAAAATGGCTACACCCAATATTTCCAGATGCATCTCTCTGCATCAAGCACAATTTCCCTTAAGAGCACACAGGGAACACACTCAGTCTGAGGTCATGATTTCTCTATCTGTCTCTCTCTAGGTCCCCAGTAAGACTCCCCACTGGTACAGCTATAGGGTGGAGACCTCAGCCGAGTGTCCAAAGTTTCCAGCACCCTTTATGTAAAGCCAGTGTTTCATGTCCCTGCTATAAGCATCTGACACACACACACTCTTTGAGATTTGATTTACACAAACACACACACACACACACACACACACACACACACACACACACACACACACACACACACACACACACACACACACACACACACACACACACACACACACACATACCTGAGAAAGGCTGGCACAGATTTACTAGCTTCCCCCCCTTCTGCCCAGATTATAAGGTAGTTACACTGCCACCAGGCACCTCAAAGCCAGCCACTCTAAGGCCCTTACAAGGGTACACAATTATACTGAGTGAAATTAATATTAATACAAATGATGGTATTTAGCCAATGCAGTAAGGCTTCCAGGAGTTGCCAAAGTGTCACCAAATAGATATAAGTCCTCTCAAAGTTTAAAATATTCACTAAAGGACCAGCCATAATGAAAAGTTTAAATATATTTAATAATAAATAATGAAAATGCTAAATATTGATTTACAATAAACACCAGAGTTTCAGGCAAAGGAAATATTAAAAATAATACAGGTGGACTGGTTCACACAGTTACAGAAAAACAATACTTAACTAATTTCACTATATTTTCCTGACCAATCTAAGCAGTTATTATTCCCCTGTTAATTACTAGAGCAGGGCAAGATTAAGTAGGCGAGAGATCCTACCTTGTCAGGTTCCAAAAACAGAGTGCCATGAGACTTCTTTCTTGCCTAGTATTAAAATATAATTTTAGTGATGGATTACAGAATGACATTACATACATCTGGTCATCTGACTTCTGGTTCCCATGCTACCCCCTCTTGGCTAGAAGCTGTCAGGATTTAGCACATGTGTGCCAATAATATACACTTAGAAAGCCTTGCTGGGATCTACTGCAGCTATTGGAAGTCATAAAACAATTTCAAACCTCCACCCTTTCAGAGTAGTAATTAGTTCACCCCAAAGACAATGCAGAAAGCTTCCTATTACAGGCTTTTTGACTCTGGCTGTACTGAGAAATAGAACTGTAAAATACAATCTTTATGGCCTAAGCCAGGTAATTTAATTTCAAACTAAAGTTAGGAGGTTTGAGATTAACCTCTTCTCTTCCAGTATTCTCTATTTAAACATATACATTTAAACAGTTACAATAATACATGTACATTTATTTCTGTCTAGCAGGGCACACTGTTGGTACATTTTTATCATAAGCAGCTTTATAAATACATGTTTCAACACAAGCATCTGTACAAATCAGTTTGGTATACAAATGATATATAATTATTTACAAAATTCCAGCTAGCTGTGCTGATAAAAGTTACACATCCACCGCCCTACTTCTCCTAGCATAGCTGGCAATACCTCACATCATCACATATTCCTCCACCCTTGTCCCTGTTTTGATGCTGGTGCTGTTATAGTACTTTAAAATTAAACCCTTATGTCTAGTGTTCCCCCACCATGTTCATGGTTACTGACTGAATGTACCATTTCGGCCATATTTACTACCCAAACATGGTGGGGATGGCTATGATGATCTACACTTTCATGCACTTTCATGAATCACTGGGCCATGTAGATGCCTTCCTGTAGGTAATTTCAGTAAGAAAGCATGTTGCCTCTCCACTAGAATCCTCATTAGCATTCAGCATTGGCGCAGGGCCAGCCCTTCTCTGTGCTAGATGTCTTCATGTTGGAGGACCATGCAGCACCATGTAAGGGTGCCTGGTGAATACCAAAAAAGGTACCACAATGTATACACAGCCATGTAGGCATCACATAACATTTGTGAATCTGGCCAGTTGTTTTTTCTCCATTTTTGCACTGAGTAATTTTCTTTTGTCTAATAAATGAAAAAAAGGGTGATTTCTAAAGGTAAAGGATTAAGTTATTGCTCAATTGTCTAGATAATAATTCTGAATTCCTCTCTGTACCTGAACTAGATATATGTAAAATGTAATACTAAAGGCCAAATTTTAAAAGCATTGGCCATGGACTAATATAACCAGTTGAGCATATAACTCCACACTTGATTACAAGTGATAAACGCTGCCAGACCTTAATTAGTGTACCCTTATGGGGTCTGATGGAGCTCAATTCTCAGTTTTAAAATGTGAATCAGGATTACCTCATTGACTTAATTCAGCATTGTACAGTGGCAAGATGTGATAGTGTTTGAGGCCAAATCTGTTATAAAAACCATTGAAATAAATGAACTTCCTGGATTGTAAGATCTACACCTTTGTATGGGAATGAGGTACTGTAAGTGTAAGCACTACTGCATGGTAAGCAGGACTGCTTGCTGTACCTAGTTTCACATACAGGTGGGGTTTTACTGCAAGGCATTCAAATATCTGTCGGACCTGCCTCAGACCTCACGCATGCACAGTAGTGGGTAATATAAGTCATTCCTCAAGATCCTATGGGGATAGCTCCTTTTAATTTCTTTAAAAAATATATATTATTCCCTTGTGTGCTAGTGGACCCATATCCACATCTCACCTCCTGCCCACAGTGAAGTCAGGCATAACAACCATGCCGATCATCATGCCTATATTCACCAGTCCACCTTATAGATGGAGCTGTATTACCAAACAGCCTCATATCCATGATGCACCATCTATATGTCAGAGCTGTTATTTCAGCCCCAATAATTTCTCTGGTAGGTTTGGCACTACACTCAGAGAAGATAATGCAGTTCATTAACATAGAATGTTTTTTAATCTATAATTTTGTGTACTATAGTGGATCTCCATTCACTTCAATACATTGGTATGATGAGGTAGTGAAATGGGTGGATCCTATTCCATTGTGATAACATTATCATAAAGGCAGGTTCAATTTTATTGTTTAGAGAAGAGAAGACAGGATCTTAGTGGCCATGGGCTCTCACCACTCCACTGTTACATTAGTGTCATGACTGGTTAGAAATTCAACATTTCAGAAATTTTATTAATTCAAAGTTACAGGAGATACTACACCCGGAAAAAAACACCTTTAATTGCTAAAATTGTTTACTCTTGTGTGGAATGATAATTCTCATTCTAAATATTATTACTAGGTATTATACAAATTGTTGTTAAATATAGAGATTATTGAACTTCTTAACAAACTGTTTGTATCCTAATGTAAATTCTAGTAAAAAATATAACTTAGAAATGAGTTGAGATAATTTCTTCTCCTTTCTGGAATTATATACACGGACATTTATCCATAGAGTTTTTTAACCCTTATAGGATGAGCAGCATGTACAATAAAAAATAAAACATAAATAAATGCAGATATGAATTAAATTAAATAAACCGATTTGACTTTGGCCCTGGGGTTCAAATAGATAAAGCACAGTTAGTGGCATGGGCACTAGAGTTACCAAGTGGGGTAAGATGGGAGAGAGTGACCAATGCCAACTGTCCCATCTGAGAGGGAGGGTGGTGCATTGTCCTGTACATAAGTGACACCTGGAGGAGTGCTGGTATGTTACTGTCAGAAATGAGCCTAGTAAGCCTACCACCTATATGTAGGCTGACATGTGTTAAACTGTGAATGTGCTCTCTATGAGCAGTAACCATGGAATGTACAAGCCACCGTGGGGAGGAGTTAGGCAGGAGGGACCCAAACCATGCCACATGAGTGATACCGTCCATTCCTAGTTCACTCAGCTCTCACTCCAGAGAAGTGAATGTGGAGTGAGTGGGCCAGATGGTTAGTAGATGGATTGTGGATATAAAAAAAACAATACATTTTGTTGTGAAATACAATCATTTGGCAGTTATTTACAGACAAGTTCAAAATAACTATTAGGCTTTCCTGAATGTTCCCACAGTACTGTATGTAGAATCAAGTAAAAATGTTGAATTTGGTTTATATTATGAGTATCAAGAAAAAAATTAGTAAGAAAATGGAGGCAAATCTTCTCCTCCAACATTTGAAAATTTTGTAGAAATTATTAAAATAGTTTATAATAAAGAAATAAATGCACTTACTATGCCTTTGAGAGATACTATTAGTTTCAAAGTTTGGCCTAAATTAGGAATATTGATAGAGATATATAATAATAATGTTCTAAATGTCAATTAAGGCCTATTTGACCATAACCTAATTGTACTTAAATGTTCCATAGGTTTGTTGAATAAGCTCAAAGCCTATTGGCCACCGGGTCTATATTATAACATCGAAGTTCAAAAACTTTGAATGTTATAATATCAAACCCAGTACAGCGAATGCTTGAAATAGTGAAGCTGCAGAACACCGAATACTTTCCTAGGGAAAGTATTCAGTGGGCCGTTTCTGCAGCTTTGCTATTTCCTTAACTGTGGAGTGAAGGTTACGGACTGGGTTATGGTAAGTGTGCAAATGAAGGTGAGTGTGCGATTGGGCATGGGTTAGGTGAGTTAGGGTTAGGGCGCGGCTCAGGTAAATGTGCGATTGTGTGGACGTGAGGGTTAGGGCGGAGTAGGTGAGTTAGGGATTGGGTAAGGTGAGTGTGCGATAGTTAGTGATTTTAGGGTTAGGGTTGGGTTAAAGTAAGTGGGTAGCTAGTGTTGCATGTCTGGTTTAGTGTAGGGTTTCATGAAGTGTATGTGTGTGGATTAATTATTTTGATGTGCTTGAGTTGTGTGTATGTTTGTCGGAACAGTGAGTTTTTTCCCTGGGAAAAAATTCGCTATTCTGACTGTTCGGTTTTCTGGTGTTTCGATTGAATGGGTTCGATATTATAACATTCAAAGTTTTTAGACTTCAATGTTATAATATAGACCATTGGCCACCAAGGAGCTTGATGTTCTCATCATGAACCTTGCAGGTGCCCAGGTAGTCATCCATTTTTTTCTGAAAGTATGAATATGTGGGCTAAGTTTAACTGATATGTGGAGCTTATTCTACAAAAATGATATTCTTTGACATAAGAAGTTGCCTTACTTCATACAATGATTGCTGTAATTTTTTTATTGAGGCCAAGTGTACTATTGTGTTAAAGTCACTATGAGGTTATTCTAAGCAAAAGGTTTAATACTTTGCATGTTAGGCATATGTCTCCCTTAAGAATGTAGTCATATGCAGAGAAGAAACAGCTGTTATTGTATTTTATTGTAAGACAAGCCTTGGGGCCCTCCAGTTCCATTTGAAAGGAATCTTTACACCTTATCCAATTGCATCAAATGGCATGTGAATTAAGTATGGACCAGGGTACGGCATTCTATAACTGGTTTGATAGCAGTAGTACAAACAGGGAAGACATTACATCTCTGGCATACCAATCAAGTCTTGGAAGATTAGATGGGTCACTACATAAGCATGGCAGAAATTTGTCCAAAAGTTGTTGTATATACTTACATCTCTGTCTGATTTTAGTGTACTGTCAAACAACAGGTTATTCTTTTACAGTATGTGACAGCTCCTACACTGACTCAGATGTTCATCTGTAAAGTGATTATGAAAGTAAGATCACACAGAAACCTCAAGCCTGTTTACACAAGAGATTTACCTTAACTGTTTACATCTACAGCAACAGGGAAACTACAGTACTTGAGGAGGCTCTTAGGTTTGATGGTCAAGAAACATACAGTTAGTTTTGTTTATATCCAAGTCTTTATACAGGAGTATAGTTTAAAAGTAGTGCATGCTTAGAAACAGAGAAAGGAGCATACATACACAATTATAAAAAGTACACTGTTAGAACTAATATACACTGTTAGGGTACTAATAAGAAGCATTAGTGAGTGCAAAACATACTGCAATGCAATGAGATTAGTCAGTTTATATCTGCTCAGCTTGGTATATAGGTTGACAGATTCTCTCCTCAAAAAATCGATACATCCACTACGCATAATTGTGAAAACATTCAGCAAACAAGAAAACAAGTAGCGTATTAACTGACTTTTCTTGTTGCAGCTTATCCTCAGCTCTGCTAAATTATAGCCATTGTATGGCATTACCCTTTACATAGTAAATTAACATTTTCACCTATATTATTCATCATGTGGTCTTATAAAAATATCATATTTAAAAATTGGGGAAAATGTAAATACTGTCATGCTTAATAAAATACATTCAATGTGATGAAAACATGACTTTAAATTTTGTGGTTTTCTGTACTTTTAAGTAAAATTTGCAAACTAGCACTTTCTAGACAATTAACCACACTCAACAGCTCTATCCAGGTATTAATGTGGGTTCAGAACCTTAAAAACATGTTTATTTCTTTCTGAAACAATTACAATAGAGAACAGTAGACCACAACTATTTGTTTTTGTGTTAATGAATGTTTCAGCCATGTGCTGCTAACATATTCTAAGCCTTATCACTTTAAAGTGCAGGAATTAATACTTACAGGAGTAAGATGCCAGTTTTATAGCAATGTCATGTAAATACAAGTAAAATTATGTAATAAGTACTGTACTTATTAAAGCATAGCACATTTGGGGAGCACTGATATTTTAGTTTGTAATTGTGCTTTAATAAAAACAGTAAAGCAAAAGAACACATAAAATCACATTTCTCATATTTTTGCCCTATCCCTAGTAAAATGCTTTGATTTTCAGGTAAATCACTAACCTGAGGATTCATTAACAGTGTGACGAGTAGCATTGCTAATCAAATATGTAAGACTGCAAACTGCTCTACCCATCAAGCAGCCCCTGCTCAAACCCACAACATCTACTAGCGGCCATGTTGAGACAAGGCAGCTCATGTACATAGTGTAAACAAAGGACTGTACACAAAAGAGTTCATTAAAAGAGTACATACAGACACCACAGTAGATAGGACAACCTGGAAAACATGGAAGGCTAACAAATACAATTATACAAGAAAGGTTGGTACAGTTGTAAATTGCATTGAATGAAGTAGTGGATATATGGGAAAGTCTCTGGCAGTGCCATGTACATTGAGAAATGAAACACGGGCAGTAAATGTTCAGAAGGAAAATGTTGTTGTTTGAACACACGTGCAGCTTGCAAAATATCACAAATTTACATGCCTTATATGTATTGAAGTGCCAGTGCAGGTGTAATGTGAAGGCACATAAATAAAACTGTGGTCCAACTAAGGAAATGAAAGAACACCTGGACATACTGACTGTGCAATTATTGATAACAGAAACAACAACAGTTGTGGCAGCAGCATGCACGTTGGGAAGGGTAGAAACTGAGATAAGTAATACATTCCAAATCAATATGTATTGTAGTTCAAAAGATATGACACAGAAAAAGAAATGTCATGTTGAAAAGACAAATAAATTGAAGATTATGCTGTACTAGACTGGTACAGATTTAAAAATATAACAAAGGTGATGTTAGAACACAGGAACTGTGATGCATATCATGAGAAATATATGAAGATAGAAATCCTTGGAGACACAAGTCAGGTGGAGGCAGTCCAGTAACATCTGTTGTGTGTGTATGAATGTTAGTGTATGCCTATGGACATGATTAGGTATGTTTGAAAGGAAGACCACTCATGATTGTTTGCCCCTAGAACAAATAAGCATAACCCAACTATGATGTCAGTATTGTGTAATGACAACTGCTGCATGGACTGTTACACCTTATTATATGTGACTGGAGTGTAAAGCAGTTGTGGCGATGTAAGCCTTGCATTATATGTGCTGTTCCTGCTGCTGCCACAAATGCGCAGTAAATGCTGTCCTACAAGGTACACCTCTTAAGGTAGTATACTATCATATTGTAACTCAATATGTTTCCAGAACTGAACATGGTACACCATCTCCATAATACCGGCATCACAAGAGGCAAAATACCTCATAAACAGATGCAGCAGTACCATCAGGTATTAAGTGAATTGTAGAAACTACATACAACACGCATTCACCAGACTATAAAAACTGTTGGTGCCCTTCTTGCATTGGTCACTACCGCGTGTGAGCAGCCATAAGCAGATCCTTGCTTCCATAGGCAAATTCTTACATGCGTTTGCCAAACAACAATAAATGACAACAACTATTCCACAACACTGGTTGCTTATTGTACTTTGGGTTAACTGTCACATAACAGAATATATCATTATACAGGGCATGCTCATAAAGAAGTAAAGCAGTTACTTGATGAAGATCACCTGGCTATCCCAAAACCATAACAAGGAATTGTAACAAAAGTCCTATTACACTTTATGATCATTATGTAGCATAATGGTTAAGGTCATTACCTCAGAGATACAGGGTTTATTCTGACCTCTGGCTAGGCGTGTAATAGTCTCATATGAACCTATGACATACACCATGATCTGTTGAATAAGCAAATATTGCCTGGATCCACCATATTGTGAACAAAATAATAAAAGGCATACAACACTGGATTTGAACACATGCAATGCATGCCAATTCCCCCTTGACCTGTGCACTAACTGATGACACCACATAAGATCTTGAATCACACTTGTCAAACAACACAAACCTGAAGAGATAACTTGGGTATTGTATTTGATGGAATTAAACATTTATCTTTTCTCTCCCCAGTTTTAAATGTTTACAGTAAGACAAATTGTAAACATAAATTGCTTTTGAGAAGCCAATCCTGCCTATTAGCATTCTTTTATACACTCGGTAGTTAAACTTTAATAGACTTGAACACCTGCCTATATGACTTCATAGAGATATATACCAACCACTAACACTAAGAAAGAATAGTATATTTAGTGTCATGAAGCACACACTTGAAGGGGTTACTTCAGCATTCTGTTGCAATGGTTATGCCTCCCATAAAATGTTTTCTGGGTTACAAAAATCTTAAGCACTATTAGTGTTCATACACATGTAAATTTAGATATCACCATCTGATGGGTAAGCCAGTTTAATCTGTCACTATTGGCTTCCACACATACATTACCAGGTTTTAATCCCTGCCCATACAGGTCCGCACACTGTAGAGCTGCATATTAGCTGTTGATGTCATGAACAAAATCACTGTTGCAATTGTCAGAAAACACACACTTGAATGAATAATGTTAGTGGTGTATTTGAAGCCATATGACTTACCTGAACTGTGTTTGAGTTATCAAAATGTTGTAACCATGTAACTGTTAACCTTACATTCATTTATCCACATTTCAGCTGTTGATGAAGCCATTGCTACACAAGTCTGATTATCTATTATACAACCAGAGTAGTTGACAATTGCTGGATTTTAACTTCTGCCTATGCTCACATTTTACAGAGCTGGGTATTGCATGTTTCTACCACAGGAGACTTTAAACTATATGTTTCAGAAAGCATCACCTGACTAAAGCATTGCTTTAAATGATCATATATCCCCTAAAATGAATTTTGAGGCATCAAAATCCTTTAGCCATGTCAGTGTTCACACAAGTGTGTAATTAAACTGTATTACCATCTGTTGGGCAAGGCAATATTGTCTGTTAATGACACACAATTGTCAGATTTGAACCTCTGCCTATCTATGTAGACACTGTGCATTACTTGCTTGTGCCTCAGGAGAAGTCTTACTACATGTATGAAACAGAATATATTTGAAAGGATGACATTATTATTGTGCTACAAGGCAGATGTTTGGCTTACAAATGAGTGAAAGAGCTGTGGGAGTGCTCCACCTGTGTAAATGTTTCCACAGATTGGCAAACTCCCCATGTAAATGCTTCCCCTCAGTGGAGGTGCACTCACCAGATCTGTCAGCTAAGGCACTATTATCTAACTCTAGAATCATATACACTCATACTTGTTAGTTATTGCGGGATCCAAACACGTGCTTGTCTAGGTCCACAATCCAGAAATTTATGTATTAGTCACTCACACATCTGGAGATGTCATACTCCAAATATGAGACAGATCATATATAAAGGGATGACATCATCAATGTGTTGTAAAGCAGAAGGTTGGCCTAAAAGGGAATGAAATTGCTGGGGGAATCCTCTCTTAGTGTAACTGTTTCTTGAGTGGAAATATACACAGCTGATCTATTGAATGAGCCTGTCCTCCTTGTCACTATAGTCACACACACACTTTTCCTAGTTAGTAATTGGATTTGAAGCCCTGCCTATTGAAGTCCACAATCAAGAGTACATTGTATTAGTGACCAGCACCACAGGAGAAGTTGTGCTATATGTGCTAACAGCATGTAATTGTAGTTTACATGACATATGTTTGGGTAAATGGCCAATATGGCGTGACAGAAAATACAGAATGCGTAGATCATAACTCACAACATACAGCAGCAATAAGTCATAAATCACATAATTCACATACATTGTTGTGCCATGAATGATAGCTATATGTGTTACATTAAGGTCTATTGACCTGTTATATGATGGATGATAAGCACAGTTGTCAACCAGTGGTGTGTCACTCATGTTCCTGAATGTTCATTTCAAGATCAATGTATGAAATTCTGTTTTGGGGGGGTGTGGAGGGGTCAGTGACAAGTCTTTGTGATGTGTATACAGAGTTCAAGGTATCTATAAGCCATACATGCAAAATATGTACACTGCACCTATTAATACTATTCTGCAAGTATGTGTTCAATTGTACCACTTCATTGGAATATGCTTGGAAGGGTAATGTGTTTCAGTGCCAAAATAGTTTACATTATGAATTAACTAGATAACCTCCCAATTAACTGCTCATATCTTGACAACAATAAAGCAATAATCCTTACATAAGTAATACAAGCCACTTTTATTATATCCTAATCGCTTGCTGAAGCCAGCTGCTGGAGAGCACATTTACATGACCAGTGTCAAAGAACTAGCACATAACTATTTTTTTTTAGTTTTTAATATAGAACTGGAAGTAGCAGTGGTCTATGGTGTTTGATGCTAAGCATTTCATAATGGAAGAGTACAGGGAAATAGACATTTATGTTTTTAAGCTATTTCTAACCATGTGTGTGTGTGTGTGTGTGTGTGTGTGTGTGTGTGTGTGTGTGTGTGTGTGTGTGTGTGTTGTGTTAATGTTTTGTGTGACATCATTACAATGTCATGCTGATTACTATAAAGTGTTCAAAACAGAGAATATGCATGATTGGTACATATATATGTATATATAATATGTAGGTATACAGGTACAGACAGATATAAATCATTATGATGATTTCTCAACTTTGTGGACTTACACAAGTAAAATATTGATAGCAGGGATCCTTTTTGTTCTCAGAGATGTCACCTTTTCTCGGTTTGAACCTTACAGCTATGACATTACCACAAAACTTTGACATGACTTAACAGTTTTTGCCACCTGAACACTTACAAAGCAAGATATAAAAAGTCCAGCACACTTACTCAGTTTTTCTTCTGACATTTACATTTACATAGCAATATACCCATGTTATCACACAGTTGTTGTTTATCCTGTCACAATAAAGTTCTTTGTGAAGGAGATCCTTGCAGGAGTGATGATAGACAAGCATGGCAGATTAAAAGCAAAAATCTGTGAGACAAGATCATGTGATATCATTTTGTGTGCATTACTTCATTACAGTTTTTTGCAGCATGAATATTTTAAAATGAGCCTGACTTTTTTTCCCATATTTCTACATTGCAAATATTTGATATGACTTACATCCCCTATGTCACCATAGGCACATCATCTTCTTTCAAAATGTTAACTAAAGTGTATATCATGTTTTTCTCCTAAGTCAGTAAATGTACATGAAACCTTCTCAGAAGGACTTTTGCCTCTAGCACATCAATTGTAAGTATACTTTTCATTAGCTGTAGTGCACATCAACATGTAAGCAATAGCAACATGTTTACCTACTCAGCCCCTGAAGCAGCTTAAGTGACACCTAATTAACATATTCAACATGCCCAGAGGGCTTAACCTACACCATATAATTCAAACTTATGGCTATGGAGCTTTCATCATACTAGAAAAAAATGCTTGGTTTCCTAAGTGCTGTCAAACAAAACTACTGTTGCTGATTTTTAGAACTGCTGGAATCCCTTAAAATATGTCAGGGTATGTAATGTACTTTACAATTATTGCTCACAGAATTATATTTGGGATGCTTTTACTCGCAATAAATGCTAACTTCGCAAAGTTGTGTTTTTGTAATGAACACATGAACAGCTGATGTTGTAGTGGTCCTTTACATCTATTTCATGACTTTCTGGTAACATTCTGAGGATGTTGATATGTGTCTGATATGTGAAGCTTATGTGGGTTATCATTATATTAAGAAACTGTTCTCTGTTTATGCTGTTCTCTCAGCCTAGTATTTGCATATTTGACTATTCTTCTATATGCCCGTGACTTCAGTGTCCATTTTATTTTGTAGTCATACATTATTGCCATTTTTGGTTTGGGGGGGTGATCATACATGTCTTGCATTGATATACTTCAGATAAGATTTTTAATGGTTATGCCAGAATAATGATTGTTTTCTGCCCAGTATCTTATCAGCTTGTAACCCCCACTCCAGTTGTGTTGTTTCTTTGATATACTTTTTTATATTTTATTTTATAACAGGGATACAGTACCAAAACCAAAAAAAAGAAAGTGTCAGTCCCAGAAAAAACTTCTATTCCCAGATGCTGATAATGAGCTCATAGTCCGAGCCCTCCATCTCCATGGGGTACAGATCATGGATCCTCTTTTAGCTAACAAGCCCCTCCCTGAATTTATCTGGCAGCAGGTTTTCAGTGTTGTGAATGCTGTAGGTGGCCACTACTGTGACTGCATGAGTGTCAGTTATAGGGCCAGTGAAGAAAAGTATAAATAGAGCCAAGGCTATTGCAAAGAAATGAAGAGCCACTGTGGAAGGGCCTCCTACCGAACCACCACTCAGTGAGACAGAGAAGTTCCTTTTGACTGTAAGGATATTAGCAGCTCAAGATAGTTATACAGTGCTGTCATGGATGGGTAGGCAGAGGTGGAAGGCAACCACAGGAAGTCAGCTAGTGATGCTACAGGTCTGCCATTCAAATATATATATAAAATATTAGAAGATTAACATTTTCCTTAACCTGCCTTATATTTTATGGTTATAATACCTCCATAAACTACAACTTGTGTTTCCAGAGACATCTGACATTGAGTTACAGTGACCGTCTGTACATGGTATTGGCATACTTTTTTGTCTAAATAGATCAAGACATTGCTGTAAAGGTTATTTGCATTTGCATCTATCGTTGCGTTAGTTTGGTGTGAGTAGCATATTGTAATAATTTATTTGCATTTCTTCTTCTTTTCTGTTTTCTTGGTGCATTCACTGCTGAGGCTGGCACCAGGATAGTGAAGCTCGAACTGCCTGATGCTGGAAGATCGGTAGCCTTCAGCAAGGATGGTGGTGATGAACGGGTACAACCTGAAGTGGCAGAGGGTATATCTGGCATGGAGGATGTGTCACCCCCATCCCCTCAACATAGGCTGGATGCAGTCATTATGGCTATGCATACCCATGACATGGAGCTATCTTTAAGTCAACAGGCTGATGGGGACACAGTTCATTAGAATAGTGTGATTATCCCAGTTACATGGCTGGTGAAATCTCCCATGAACCTTTGTGAGTGTGAAGTACCACTTAGGGGTGTAGGTAGAGGTGCTCAGAGAAGGCATGCATACCATCCTTTACCTGATGGTGTGTCAGTATCTGCCACCCAATGTCTGTGCCAGACCATCATGGAACCACAGGCAAGTTTAATCAGGGACTCAGAAGAGACAGTCAGACAACTGCATGTTGTGCATTCTGATGTATGAGACTACAAGATCTATGTGTGTATGACTCCTTGGACCAGATGAATGACTCACTAGACCATATAGTGTCTGTTGTGGAGTATCTCCTGGGAGAGGGTCAGCTTTCATTACCATGCAGCTGGTACATCATCATTATTAGCTGACATGGTCATGACCATGCAAGATCCCATTCCCATAGTGGCACTACTTCCACTGCTCTGTCAGTGGTGGAGGTGAGTATACCCAGATATGGATGGCCACACAGACATGGTTGTGGGTGTAGTTACAAAGAGAAATAATCCAGCAGAAATCATCCATGTTTAGGTAGCACCTCAAGGTCTAGCCAGTGTCATGAAACTTAGCAGTGCAACTCCTGGCATAGGGAGTTCATGTGGTTGGGAGCATCACTGATGAACTGGATCCTCTGCCATGCAGTGGTCACACCTGTCAAAGGATGCTAGGCCATAGTGCTAACACAAATGCAATGACTATGTTCTTGCAGACCCACACATAGTACACCTCGTGTTGACCATGACACCTCAGACACACACACGCGCGCACACGCACACACACACACACACACACACACTCATATGCACAATGTTGTTCAAAACTGACTTCTTTACATCTGAAGATAATGGCGCTGACAGTACATACTTACTCTAACCCTCATCTTTCACATGCACACACATGCTTCTTTTGTTTTTGGCTTTCCCTCATGTAACCACACCACCCTGTGAAAGTGATGATGCCTGTGTCCTACCTTTTGCACAGTTCTGTGACTTAGTGTTGCCTATGTCTGATGCACAGAGTGGACAGCTAATGACTGCTTAGGGAAAAAGGCCTGTTTTTATCAGGATATTTAATGATTTTCAGTTTGTTTCAGTCTGCTTAAGTACAATAGTGTTATTAGTAGTATGACTCATACATGTAGTAATAGTAGTCATAGAGGTAGTAGTAGCACAAGTAGTATCAGTAGGAATAGTACTACAGTACTACAATGCTGGCATTGCTCTGATGGGTTTCTGACTTGGGCTACTTAAGTCTGATACACAATAGTGAGCAGACCAAGCATGTTTTTTAGGCAATATCATTTTTCTTTGTCTGTTAGATTACAACTTTTAATTTCTGTCTTAAGCAGGTATCTTTTAATTTGTAGTTATAAGGTTGAACAACTATGCTTGATCACCTACCTGTACATATCATGGCAACATTTCTCTACCCCTTGTGGGTTTTTTGACATGGAACTACTTAGGCTTGATGCACCATTTGGAAACAATACATGTACAGGAAAAATAATGTTCCATTGAAGAGCTTCGTAGCTGGTATGGTTTGTATATGTTGCATTTATTCATCATATTGATTATTTATGATCTTCCTGTATAGTTGATCAATACTTTGATTTTAATTAAGTACAGTAGATAATCATACATAGCTAGGCATTATCTTTTTGATTACAGGTTCATCACTCACTTTTGTTACTCCTACTGTCAACTTCATAGGCTGGGGTTTCCTAGGTCTGATGCTCACAGTAGTCAGCCATTACATGGGTAAGTAATGGCTGGTAAGCTTGCATGCATCACTTTTACTGATTGTATGTACTTAACTCCTTTTCTTTTTAATTAAGTAGTTAGTGTGTGTGCTATTTGCTGCCTTTTAGACAGTGCCATGGTGGTATTGTGCACTCCTCTATCTTCCTTGCTTCTCTGCAGCAGCAGGTTCCTCATCTGACCCATCATCTGTGTCTGCTGACTCTGCCTAATTGGGAAATGTGGTCCCTGTCCTGCACACCTTGCTGCAACTGTTTTCTGAATATGAATTTATGTAAGATGGTATGGACAGTATTTTGCCAGTGGGTGGGATCATATCAAAAGACACCTCCAGATGTATCTGGACATCATATCCGTGACTTGAATAGTCCAAATACACATTCTACGATATTTCTAGTCTTTGTTGCAACTTTGTTCATTGGGATTCTGTGAGTTTCCCATGAGAGTCATGAGCTAAGGTTTCAGTGCATATCCTGCATCCCCCACTAGACGTCCTTGTGAAAAGTCTTCCTTGAAGACCTTATGTGCAGGTCACAGAGATGCCATATGTTGGAGTCGTGGAAATTGTCAGCATGATCTGCACACACATTATACATGACACCTTCTGTATTACATACCACCTGATAGTTATGGAGCAATAGCTTTTTCTGTTTATGTACCTCTTTCCAAGTTCACCAGGTGGAGCTTTTATTTTAATATTCATGTAGTCTATGGCTTCAATACTTCAGAAAAATATGGTCCCACACATGTTGCAGCATTAAATTGAGAAATTGATAGATTACACTTTTAGCAGGGGCCTGTAAACTCCACCCCATGTGTCCCCTGTGGGTCACTGAAATGTTCCCATACCTAGTATACATAATGCTATGCATAACTTAGGTTCCACTAGGATGGATTCTCCACAAATCTCCCAAAGGCCTCAGGTAAGGATGGCAGATGTTCACTATTTGTTCTTTATTTCTACTTCATGTTATCCATACTAGGTCTAATGTGGTCTAAACACCCTGTGTCTTCTAGGCTGAGGTCTGGCAACAAAACCTTGTATGATGGCCTGTTGCACATGCAGATTTATAATGGCTGCGGCACCCTTAACATTTTTCACAGTTTCCCCATGGCTGTATTATACCATGTCTTGGAATTCAGAGCTAAAGCAAGCTCAACATGTTTGCTCTCAGTTTATATGGGCTTGAGATAATGGTTAAGATTTGTACCTTATAGACACAAGGTGCAGGGTTTGATTCTGAACTTTGGGTATTGACTAGGTTTAAAATGGCCCTTCGGGGCAGTTAATCTGGGATTCACCTATGAATCTAATACCATTTGTATGTTTGGAAGTTCGGGTTAGCATAATGGTTATGGTGTTATGGATTTACCTCACAGATGCAAGGTATACATCTTAATTTTTACCTCTGGAAAATTGATTAGGCTAAAAATGCCCTACAAGGGCAGATAGCCTAATACTTACCTATATGTTTCTAAATCACTTTGCCATGCTTTTTTGCTTTAATAGCAAAACATGTACCTGAGCTAGTTATACATATTTGGTTACTAACCCTTGTTTTTGCAGATGACCACAATGTGTATGGCTGTTTCCTGAATCATGAACAACTTTGTCATCATTGCACAAATGATCCGAGAGTGAAGTGTATGCATTCATGTATCCTGGCCAATGCCTTGCTTTGAGAGTATTTATTGGGCAGATGATATTTTCCAAGAGATTAGATGAGATGTGATGAAAATTTTGGGGAAGTTGTAGGAAACAGAGACAAAGATTAGCAGAGAGCACTCCATTCAACTGATAAGTGGTGACAAAAACTAAGGGAAGCATGCTATTGCATGGAATGATAGTCCAACTTAATACAAAATACTTATTAAAAAGAAAATGTAGACTAAGAAGGGATTTCAGAGGCAAGAAAGGTAAACAGAAGCACAAGAAACAAGAAATGTGTAAAAGAGGAAAAGAAGACGATGGGAAGGTTATAAGTAAAATAATAGCCGAGAAGATGAAGGAAAATAAAGAGTAATGAAAGAATATAGATTTGTAATAGTCGGATCTATATGTGTTATATGAAATGGGCACTGAACATGAATTGATGTGAAGAGGAAGAACAAGGTTTACGCGCCTGAATGGACTTGAATATAAATTACACATTGTATTTTAATAGAAATGGTTAACAAAAATAAGGACACTATCAAAAATGTATCAGCTAATACAAACAAGCCTGGCCATAGTTACACTGATGAAGTAAGTGATCAAATGCCTTAAGTAAAATGCATGACAGATGTAAAAGAAACTACCAAGGAGACCATAAAAAGAATCAGTAAGAATGGACTCAGTGCACAGACAGTCCAGAAAAGCAAATAACGTCAAATGAAATCACTAAGAGTGAAGAAACAGAAGACAAATAGATACTGCATTTCACTCTGCAGAATGTATACAAATAAATAATGAAATAGTCGGTACAGAAATTGAAGAACAATGCATTTTCATTACAAATTTAATATACCTGGTCTTACATGGTATAAAGAAATCAGTATTTTCTAAAGAAAACACAGCATGTTATATCCCTAAACATGGTGATGAATTTAAGTTGTGTTAAGAAAGACAAAATATTACACAGGTAAAACTAACCCGGATTATATTAGAGACAGAATAAAGAAATGAAATAAGTGAGAGTTCCTCACTATTTAATATTACTTTATTAAAAATAAATTTGATTCCTAGTTATATTAAAAACCCTTAAATGTGTTTGAAATTGTCCTAGTAAAAATAGACTGAGAGAATAAGAGAACCATCTCATATGAATCTTTGGAACTCAGCAACATTATTTCATAATCTTATAAAACAAAGCAGAAAGTTAGGTTGCATGGAAATGTACATTTAGGATGACTAGAATAAGTTTGTGGACCATATAAATGATGGCAGCAGTAATTAACATTAGAAAAAAAATTAAAAAGGAGAGCCTATACTACCTTAGGTATTCAAAAAGAATTTCACCCTATTCACCTTTGGTACTGCAAGATCAGAAGGCTGTGGGTTCTATACAGGTACCAGATACTTAATCCATTGCTGACAATACACTACAGCAGAAGGGAGTTGCTACCCTCCTGAGTATGCAGTCCTTCGGATGAGATGTCAAACTGAACTCTAATCTTCCTGAGATGATGGTAGCTGAAGTGGATGCAAAATATATCATGGCACTTATTAAAAAAGGGTAGAGGAAGATCACAAGTGCCATGATCAAATTTCTCTTAGTCTATATGAATATGACTATGGCAAGTCTCCCACAAAAAGGTGATGCTGGGCTAGCAGGGCTAATTCAGTTAAATAAGAGTAAATAAGTAAGTTAAGAAGAAACTCAAATCTGAGCAGTTGTTGCTATAAGTTTGTAATTGACATGACACAAACTTATAGGTTCCCAATTCATCATATGCAGCCAATCCCCATTACTGCATAGGTATTTCACAACAGAAGACATCTGTATTAAATCGCCAAGTGTGATATCACTCAATAAATACATTTAGCACAATAACACGTACGTGGTATAAACATACTAGTGTGCATTATGAAAACCATGAATGACCAACCATTTCTGCTTATGCATTTCACCTAAAAAAGTGATCATATCCTGTGTATCCCTAACCAAAAATGCTGCTTCCATAAAAATCCTTTGTTTTCAGTAAGTCCTGGTGTAGTTGTTTTATCTATTTGCCCCGTAAAGTTTGCTTACCTATAAACTTGCTTGTCCTCAAGATGAAGTGGGGCTTAGGGGATAAGTTCCTTGATGCTATTTAGCAGTAAGCCATGGCAACAGAAAGGCATTTTTGGCAGTGGCTCACAGTATCCAATAACAGCGTGTCTATGTTGGAACAATGGAGCTATTTGTCAGCAACTGACCAGGTAGTCCCTAGCACTGGAAAGTTTAGTTGGAAGTAACTGTCAATATGAAAGAAAGAAAGAAAGAAAGAAAGAAAGAAAGAAAGAAAGAAAGAAAGAAAGAAAGAAAGAAAGAAAGAAAGAAAGAAAGAAAGAAAGAAAGAAAGAAAAAAAGAAAGAAAAGAGTATAATGACTTAGTGTATGAGCTAGTGTAGGGTTTGGGTAATGGTTGGGTTATTGGCTTGACTGGCCTGAACTGGGCTGAGTGCCTTGGTTAGAGGGATCAGTAGGATTGGCAGAATATCAGCTTAGTCATATAGTCTCCTGACTAAGGTTTATGGTTGGAGTTCCACATTGCTGGGGTGTTTTTTTCAAGGGTGATAAGTAGCGTTTGATGCACTGGAAAGGATGAATGAAAGAAGGAATGATATGCAGGAATGGTTTGGGACAGCAGTTGTGTTAGTTGGGGTGTGGATGCCCCACTTGACAGTCCCTCTTGATCCTCCTGCAGTCAGAGTTTTGGGAAGGGAGGAGTGAATCTGTTACAAAAGTAAAAGAAAATTACATTGACAACAGTATTTAAGGCTGCAGCCTTCCGTACTTAGGAAGATTTTTGATTTGCGTCAGTTTTCCCATTTTCCCTTGGGTCATGACCTGTGGAGAGTGTTTTTTTGGCTGTCTCTTTTTCCTTATGCAGGAGTATTTATGGCACTCTACTCCACCCCCTACTCTGACGCACAGGAGGTTATATATAACCCCTCTAGTGGCGCCATTTCCAAAAATCTGCTGTGTTTCCTGAATCCAGTCGGGAAGCTCTCTAACATTAGGCTCTGTCCTTTCTCATCCTCTTACTACATCCAACTCTTCTCCTCCTGCAAAGTGAGTCGCTTGACCAGAACTGTAAATTAAAGCAAGCGCTGACCATCCACTGCACTCTAAACCTAGGGAGAGCAAGTGTTAACATCAATACCTGTGTATAAAGTTAACTAAGGCTCTGTCCTTTCTCATCCTCCTACTACATCCAACTCTTCTCCTCCTGCAAAGTGAGTCGCTTGACCAGAACTGTAAATTAAAGCAAGCGCTGACCATCCGCTGCACTCTAAACCTTGGGAGAGCAAGTGTTAACATCAATACCTGTGTATAAAGTTAACTAAGGCTCTGTCCTTTCTCATCCTCCTACTACATCCAACTCTTCTCCTCCTGCAAAGTGAGTCGCTTGACCAGAACTGTAAATTAAAGCAAGCGCTGACCATCCGCTGCACTCTAAACTTAGGGAGAGCAAGTGTTAACATCAATACCTGTGTATAAAGTTAACTAAGACTCTGTCCTTTCTCATCCTCCTACTACATCCAACTCTTCTCCTCCTGCAAAGTGAGTCGCTTGACCAGAACTGTAAATTAAAGCAAGCGCTGACCATCCGCTGCACTCTAAACCTAGGGAGAGCAAGTGTTAACATCAATACCTGCGTATAAAGTTAACTAAGGCTCTGTCCTTTCTCATCCTCCTACTACATCCAACTCTTCTCCTCCTGCAAAATGAGTCGCTTGACCAGAACTGTAAATTAAAGGAAGCGCTGATGATCCGCTGCACTCTAAACCTAGGGAGAGCAAGTGTTAACATCAATACCTGTGTATAAAGTTAACTAAGGCTCTGTCCTTTCTCATCCTCCTACTACATCCAACTCTTCTCCTCCTGCAAAGTGAGTCACTTGACCAGAACTGTAAATTAAAGCAAGCGCTGACCATCCGCTGCACTCTAAACCTAGGGAGAGCAAGTGTTAACATCAATACCTGTGTATAAAGTTAACTAAGGTACTACTCCATATCTACTTTAAGCTTTCTAAGGAAAAGAAGCTCTCAGCGACTATTACATGTCCAAAGGTTATCTGTAAGCAAGATAGCGTGTTTTTTCTAATACTCTAAGGCTAGCTTTATGCTACAAAGTGTACTGGATTCAACAAACATATAGCAGCCCACATAAATCATACACTTAACCATTAGAGACATTTAAATTTATTGGATAAAGCTATCTTAACATTAATATAGATTATTTACTGGCCTATCTCTCTGAATGTCACACTAGTACATAGTTTTATTTAAGGGCAAACTACCATAAATACTTGCCTTACATTTCCTGCCAGTATTGAACCTTGGAGTTGGATAAACCCCGCTCCCTTAAGCCTTTCCTGCACTCTACTCCACCCCCTACTCTGACGCACAGGAGGTTATATATAACCCCTCTAGTGGCGCCATTTCCAAAAATCTGCTGTGTTTCCTCAATCCAGTCGGGAAGCTCTCTAACATTAGGTATGTAAAACCTGTTAATTTTAGTATCCGTAGACTGTTAATTTAGTTTATTAGAATCAGTATCTACTTATCGTGCTTATTTCTGCCAGGTTAAGCAAATTGTATTTCAATTCTATTGCATTGTTGATATACTGTGACAAACTCTATACCTGTATCGCATTGTAATCACCTGCGTGAACGGAGATCAGCAAGCTTACGTTGAAACTAGTTTGAATCTGAATTAAACTAGTGGTTTCATTGAATAATACATTATACATGTATCCTTAAATCAATATATTCCATTGTGGTAATTTAAACTTTGACTTGAAGACAGTTTGATAGGTTTTATAACTCTGGCCTTAGCGCACCTAAACAATACCATAGTGATTAGCCTCGCTACTTCAAGTCTGTCTGATAGGGTTTCATTACTGGCCTTAGCGAGCCTAAACAAAATAGTCTTGACTTTGCCTCGCAATGTACTAGGTGTAAATCAGTATATCGCTAGTCAAGGATGTACTATTGCTATTTCTGGGAATAATCAGTGTTTTCTTTTGACCATGTGTGATACAATTGCTATTTATTGAAATCTGTACTGCATACTGTATTACTGCCTTTACCTACTAATGCCACCATTGTCAATGTAAACTATATTTTTTCCTATAGGCTCTGTCCTTTCTCATCCTCCTACTACATCCAACTCTTCTCCTCCTGCAAAGTGAGTCGCTTGACCAGAACTGTAAATTAAAGCAAGTGCTGACCATCCACTGCACTCTAAACCTAGGGAGAGCAAGTGTTAACATCAATACCTGTGTATAAAGTTAACTAAGGTACTACTCCATATCTACTTTAAGCTTCCTAAGGAAAAGAAGCTCTCAGTGACTATTACATGTCCAAAGGTTATCTGTAAGCAAGATAGCGTGTTTTTTTCTAATACTCTAAGGCTAGCTTTATGCTACAAAGTGTACTGGATTCAACAAACATATAGCAGCCCACATAAATCCTACACTTAACCATTGGAGACATTTACATTTATTGGATAAAGCTATCATAACATGAATATAGATTATTTACTGAATGTCGCACTAGTACATAGTTCTATTTAAGGGCAAACTACCATAAGTACTTGCCTTACATTTCCTGCCAGTATAGAACCTTAGAGTTGGATAAACCCTGCTCCCTTAAGCCTTTCCTGCACTCTACTCCTCCCCCTACTCTGACGCACAGGAGGTTATATATAACCCCTCTAGTGGCGCCATTTCCAAAAATCTGCTGTGTTTCCTGAATCCAGTTGGGAAGCTCTCTAACATTAGGTATGTAAAACCTGTTATTTTTAGTAACTGTAGACTGTTAATTTAGTTTATTAGAATCAGTATCTACCTATCGTGCTTAATTCTGCCAGGTTAAGTAAACTGTATTTCAATTCTATTGCATTGTTGATATACTGTGACAAATGCTATACTTGTATCGCATTGTAATTACCTGCGTGCTTACGTTGAAACTAGTTAAAATCTGAATTAAACTAGTGGTTTCATTGAATAATACATTATACATGTATCCTAATAGCAATATATTCCATTGTGGTAATTTAAACTTTGACTTGAAGACTGTTTGATAGTTTTTTTAACTCTGGCCTTAGCGTGCCTAAACAATACCATAGTGATTAGCCTTGCTACTTCAAGTCTGTCTGATAGGGTTTCATTACTGGCCTTAGCGAGCCTAACCAAAATAGTCTCGACTTTGCCTCGCAATGCACTAGGTGTAAATCAGTATATCGCTAGTCAAGGATGTACTATTGCTATTTCTGGGAATAATCAGAGTTTTCTTTAGATCATGTGTGATACAATTGCTATTTATTGAAATCTGTACTGCATACTGTATTACTGCCTTTACCTACTAATGCCACCATTGTCAATGTATACTATATTTTTCCTATAGGCTCTGTCCTTTCTCATCCTCCTACTACATCCAACTCTTCGCCTCCTGCAAAGTGAGTCGCTTGACCAGAACTGTAAATTAAAGCAAGTGCTGACCATCCACTGCACTCTAAACCTAGGGAGAGCAAGTGTTAACATCAATACCTGTGTATAAAGTTAACTAAGGTACTACTCCATATTTACTTTAAGCTTCCTAAGGAAAAGAAGCTCTCAGCGACTATTACATGTCCAAAGGTTATCTGTAAGCAAGATAGCGTGTTTTTTTCTAATACTCTAAGGCTAGCTTTACGCTACAAAGTGTACTGGATTCAACAAACATATAGCAGCCCACATAAATCCTACACTTAACCATTGGAGACATTTAAATTTATTGGATAAAGCTATCATAACATGAATATAGATTATTTACTGACCTATCTCTCTAAATGTCACACTAGTACATAGTTTTATTTAAGGACAAACCACCATAAGTACTTGCCTTACATTTCCTGCCAGTATTGAACCTTGGAATTGGATAAACCCCGCTCCCTTAAGCCTTTCCTGCACTCTACTCCACCCCTACTCTGACGCACAGGAGGTTATATATAACCCCTCTAGTGGCGCCATTTCCAAAAATCTGCTGTGTTTCCTGAATCCAGTTGGGAAGCTCTCTAACATTAGGTATGTAAAACCTGTTATTTTTAGTAACTGTAGACTGTTAATTTAGTTTATTAGAATCAGTATCTACTTATCGTGCTTATTTCTGCCAGGTTAAGCAAATTGTCTTTCAATTCTATTGCATTGTTGATATACTGTGACAAACTCTATACCTGTATCGCATTGTAATTACCTGCGTGAACGGAGATCAGCGTGCTTACGTTGAAACTAGTTTGAATCTGAATTAAACTAGTGGTTTCATTGAATAATACATTATACATGTGTCCTTAAATCAATATATTCTGTTGTGGTAATTTAAACTTTGACTTGAAGACTGTTTGATAGGTTTTTTAACTCTGGCCTTAGCGTGCCTAAACAATACCATAGTGATTAGCCTCGCTACTTCATGTCTGTCTGATAGGGTTTCATTACTGGCCTTAGCGAGCCTAAACAAAACAGTCTTGACTTTGCCTCGCAATGTACTAGGTGTAAATCAGTATATCGCTAGTCAAGGATGTACTATTGCTATTTCTGGGAATAATCAGTGTTTTCTTTTGACCATGTGTGATACAATTGCTATTTATTGAAATCTGTACTGCATACTGTATTACTGCCTTTACCTACTAATGCCACCATTGTCAATGTATACTATATTTTTCCTATAGGCTCTGTCCTTTCTCATCCTCCTACTACATCCAACTCTTCTCCTCCTGCAAAGTGAGTCGCTTGACCAGAACTGTAAATTAAAGCAAGTGCTGACCATCCACTGCACTCTAAACCTAGGGAGAGCAAGTGTTAACATCAATACCTGTGTATAAAGTTAACTAAGGTACTACTCCATATCTACTTTAAGCTTCCTAAGGAAAAGAAGCTCTCAGCGACTATTACATGTCCAAAGGTTATCTGTAAGCAAGATAGCGTGTTTTTTTCTAATACTCTAAGGCTAGCTTTATGCTACAAAGTGTACTGGATTCAACAAACATATAGCAGCCCACATAAATCCTACACTTAACCATTGGAGACATTTACATTTATTGGATAAAGCTATCATAACATGAATATAGATTATTTACTGAATGTCACACTAGTACATAGTTTTATTTAAGGGCAAACTACCATAAGTACTTGCCTTACATTTCCTGCCAGTATAGAACCTTAGAGTTGGATAAACCCTGCTCCCTTAAGCCTTTCCTGCACTCTACTCCACCCCCTACTCTGACGCACAGGAGGTTATATATAACCCCTCTAGTGGCGCCATTTCCAAAAATCTGCTGTGTTTCCTGAATCCAGTCGGGAAGCTCTCTAACATTAGGTATGTAAAACCTGTTATTTTTAGTAACTGTAGACTGTTAATTTAGTTTATTAGAATCAGTATCTACCTATCGTGCTTAATTCTGCCAGGTTAAGTAAACTGTATTTCAATTCTATTGCATTGTTGATATACTGTGACAAATGCTATACTCGTATCGCATTGTAATTACCTGCGTTAACGGAGATCAGCGTGCTTACGTTGAAACTAGTTAAAATCTGAATTAAACTAGTGGTTTCATTGAATAATACATTATACATGTATCCTAATAGCAATATATTCCATTGTGGTAATTTAAAATTTGACTTGAAGACTGTTTGAAAGGTTTTTTAACTCTGGCCTTAGCGCGCCTAAACAATACCATAGTGATAAGCCTCGCTACTTCAAGTTTGTATGATAGGGTTTCACTACTCCCCTTAGCGAGCCTTAACAAAACAGTCTTGACTTTGCCTCGCAATGCACTAGGTGTAAATCAGTATATCGCTAAACAAGGATGTACTATTACTAATTCTAGGAATAATCAGTGTTTTCTTTTGACCATGTGTGATAAAATTACTATTTATTGACATCTGTACTGCATACTGTATTACTGCCTTTACCTACTGATGCCACCATTGTCAAAGTATACTATATTTTTCCTATAGGCTCTGTCCTTTCTCATCCTCCTACTAAATCCAACTCTTCTCCTCCTGCAAAGTGAGTCGCTTGACCAGAACTGTAAATTAAAGCAAGCGCTGACCATCCGCTGCACTCTAAACCTAGGGAGAGCAAGTGTTAACATCAATACCTGTGTAATACATTATACATGTATCCTTAAATCAATATATTCCATTGTGGTAATTTAAACTTTGACTTGAAGACTGTTTGATAGGTTTTTTAACTCTGGCCTTAGCGTGCCTAAACAATACCATAGTGATTAGCCTTGCTACTTCAAGTCTGTCTGATAGGGTTTCATTACTGGCCTTAGCGAGCCTAAACAAAATAGTCTCGACTTTGCCTCGCAATGCACTAGGTGTAAATCAGTATATCGCTAGTCAAGGATGTACTATTGCTATTTCTGGGAATAATCAGTGTTTTCTTTAGATCATGTGTGATACAATTGCTATTTATTGAAATCTGTACTGCATACTGTATTACTGCCTTTACCTACTGATGCCACCATTGTCAATGTATACTATATTTTTCCTATAGGCTCTGTCCTTTCTTATCCTCCTACTACATCCAACTCTTCGCCTCCTGCAAAGTGAGTCGCTTGACCAGAACTGTAAATTAAAGCAAGTGCTGACCATCCACTGCACTCTAAACCTAGGGAGAGCAAGTGTTAACATCAATACCTGTGTATAAAGTTAACTAAGGTACTACTCCATATCTACTTTAAGCTTCCTAAGGAAAAGAAGCTCTCAGCGACTATTACATGTCCAAAGGTTATCTGTAAGCAAGATAGCGTGTTTTTTTCTAATACTCTAAGGCTAGCTTTATGCTACATAGTGTACTGGATTCAACAAACATATAGCAGCCCACATAAATCCTACACTTAACCATTGGAGACATTTAAATTTATTGGATAAAGCTATCATAACATGAATATAGATTATTTACTGACCTATCTCTCTGAATGTCACACTAGTACATAGTTTTATTTAAGGGCAAACTACCATAAGTACTTGCCTTACATTTCCTGCCAGTATTGAACCTTAGAGTTGGATAAACCCTGCTCCCTTAAGCCTTTCCTGCACTCTACTCCACCCCCTACTCTGACGCACAGGAGGTTATATATAACCCCTCTAGTGGCGCCATTTCCAAAAATCTGCTGTGTTTCCTGAATCCAGTCGGGAAGCTCTCTAACATTAGGTATGTAAAACCTGTTAATTTTAGTATCTGTAGACTGTTCATTTAGTTTATTAGAATCAGTATCTACTTATCGTGCTTATTTCTGCCAGGTTAAGCAAATTGTCTTTCAATTCTATTGCATTGTTGATATACTGTGACAAACTCTATACCTGTATCGCATTGTAATTACCTGCGTGAACGGAGATCAGCGTGCTTACGTTGAAACTAGTTTGAATCTGAATTAAACTAGTGGTTTCATTGAATAATACATTATACATGTGTCCTTAAATCAATATATTCTGTTGTGGTAATTTAAACCTTGACTTGAAGACTGTTTGATAGGTTTTTTAACTCTGGCCTTAGCGCGCCTAAACAATACCATAGTGATTAGCCTCGCTACTTCAAGTCTGTCTGATAGGGTTTCATTACTGGCCTTAGCGAGCCTAAACAAAACAGTCTTGACTTTGCCTCGCAATGTACTAGGTGTAAATCAGTATATCGCTAGTCAAGGATGTACTATTGCTATTTCTGGGAATAATCAGTGTTTTCTTTTGACCATGTGTGATAAAATTACTATTTATTGACATCTGTACTGCATACTGTATTACTGCCTTTACCTACTGATGCCACCATTGTCAATGTATACTATATTTTTCCTATAGGCTCTGTCCTTTCTTATCCTCCTACTACATCCTACTCCTCTCCTCCTGCAAAGTGAGTCGCTAGACCAGAACTGTACATTAAAGCAAGCGCTGACCATCCGCTGCACTCTAAACCTAGGGAGAGCAAGTGTTAACATCAATACCTGTGTAATACATTATACATGTATCCTTAAATCAATATATTCCATCGTGGTAATTTAAACTTTGACTTGAAGACTGTTTGAAAGGTTTTTTAACTCTGGCCTTAGCGCGCCTAAACAATACCATAGTGATTAGCCTCGCTACTTCAAGTCTGTATGATAGGGTTTCACTACTGGCCTTAGCGAGCCTTAACAAAACAGTCTTGACTTTGCCTCGCAATGTACTAGGTGTAAATCAGCATATCGCTAATCAAGGATGTACTATTGCTAATCCTAGGAATAAGTAGTGTTTTCTTTTTTGACTATGTGTGATGAAATTACTATTTAATGACATCTGTACTGCATATTGTATTACTGCCTTTACCTACTGATGCCACCGGTGTCAATGTAAACTATATTTTTTCCTATAGGCTCTGTCCTTTCTCATCCTCCTACTACATCCAACTCTTCTCCTCCTGCAAAGTGAGTCGCTTGACCAGAATTGTAAATTAAAGCAAGCGCTGACCATCCGCTGCACTCTAAACCTAGGGAGAGCAAGTGTTAACATCAATACCTGTGTATAAAGTTAACTAAGGTACTACTCCATATCTACTTTAAGCTTCCTAAGGAAAAGAAGCTCTCAGCGACTATTACATGTCCAAAGGTTATTTGTAAGCAAGATAGCGTGTTTTTTCTAATACTCTAAGGCTAGCTTTATGCTACAACGTGTACTGGATTCAACAAACATATAGCAGCCCACATAAATCCTACACTTAACCATTGGAGACATTTACATTTATTGGATAAAGCTATCATAACATGAATATAGATTATTTACTGACCTATCTCTCTGAATGTCACACTAGTACATAGTTTTATTTAAGGGCAAACTACCATAAGTACTTGCCTTACATTTCCTGCCAGTATTGAACCTTGGAGTTGGATAAACCCCGCTCCGCTCGCCCTCGCTGCGCTCGGCCTCGCTCCGCGCCTCACCCTGCCCCCATATCCCACCCGCCCCCAGTACCTCTACATTTATAGATAAGTGACCACACCCCCTATTAACTCTCAGCCACTAAGAATCCTCCAATTCTCTCCTTTCTCCACCCCTCCCTATACAACTTAAATTACTTACTCACACCCTTATCACAATAATGTACCGCACTACTAAAACAATGCAACCCACTTTACCCACTAATTCGAAGTCTATATTAATAAGTACAATTCTTATAATTCCATTTATAACGCTTACATATCTAATTACCAAATACGAAAACCAACCCTATTCAGGATATTACTACCCTAGAGGCCACACTAACACTCCCCCAGCACAACTTAGTTATATATCTAATATACAACAGTTATGTGATAAAACCCTCAAAACTATCCACCACTACCACGACAAACTCAATCAAAACCACCCCAAATCTAGACAAAATCAGAAATTACTACTAAAACTAACTAGACTACTAGAATACCTCAGAAGAAACACCACTAAAGATGGAGATATCCACCCTAATCCTGGCCCTGTAACTGTAACCAATACAAATGGCCCATCACCCTCACCAAGGCCATCCAATACCCTCCAGATTAATCATTTAAATATTAGAAGTATCAATAACAAAGTATCTAACCTACATGCTCTCCTAGCCACTCACCTCCCAGATATAATATGTGTAACAGAAACTTGGCTTAAACCAGGGACCAAAGATAATGAAATCTTGCCATCTGGATATAATATACATAGGGTCGACCGAATAAAAAGAAAGGGTGGTGGTATTGTTGTGCTCTATAACAGCAATCTAAACGTTACCTTCAACTCTAAACAACCACCCCATATCTCTAATGCGGAAATACTCGCTTTAAAAATACAGCTAAACAAAGAAAAAAGTATAAATCTAATTACAGTCTATATCCCTCCTGGGAACAATGTGGATACACTGGAAAACATACTAAACTGGACATCCAACAACTACCCCCAAGAAACTATTATCATGGGTGACGTCAACATTGACCGGAACCTATGCTCCTCAGAAACCAACCCCATCCACATTAACCTATACGGGTTTACCCAGATCATAAATACCTCAACCAGAACTGGAAATGCAAACCAAAAAGAAAGTATTTTAGACTGGATCCTAATAAACAGCCAGCCACATACATATAAGTCCGGGACCGCACCAAATGACCTAAGCGATCACCTCATCACATACATAATGAAAATAAAACGGGTCTATCTACTACTCCCACGTACAGGTCAATTAGAAACAAGAAGCAATTCGACCTTACAAAATTTCAAGAAGAACTCAGATCTTGTAATAGGGTGACACTAAAGTATCTCCCCCTTGAAGAGGCAGTATCTAAATTTAATACTACCTTCCTAGCCATACTCGATAATCATGCTCCTAAAAGAGTAATCAAGACTAAAGCAAACATTGCACCCTGGCTTACAAAGGAAACTAAATCTAAAATTAAAAACAGAAACAAATCCTGGGAAATATGGTGTGCAACCAAATTACCCCAAGACCGCATCCAATTTCAGCAGCAAAGAAACGAAACAAAAAAATCAGTACTAGCTGACAAAAAAAGTTATTACTGCCAACTACAAAATAAACACCAAAACAACCCTCAAAAATTTTGGGCAGGTCTTAATAACCTTTTACGCCCAGGCAAATCCTCCACTCCTACCCCAGAACTGGTATCTGATAAAACACCAATAGAAGTAGCCAACACCTTTAACTCTTTCTTCACGAGTACTATCCAAACCTTAGCAAACCAACTATCTGCTAACTGCAGTCCTGTGACTGATCATATTCCAGAAGCTAGACCCACTTTCAATCTACAACCTGTCCCCACATCTAGTATAAGATCCTTACTACAAAAACTTAAACCTACTACCCCCTCCGCTGACCTTCTCCCAGCCGAATACTTACAGAAAGCCGCGAATGCTATAGCCTACCCCATATCAATACTTATCAATTGCACCATCCTAGAATCTTGCATCCCTGCAATTTGGAAAACATCCCATGTTATACCACTTCATAAGGGGGGTACTTCCACCGAACTATCAAACTATAGACCAATAGCCATAATGTCCCCTCTGGCCAAAATTATGGAAAAATGTATACATAAACAACTCCTTCACTATCTTATCCAGAACAAACTATTGACCAACTCACAACATGGATTTAGACCCAACCACAGTACAACTACTGCCCTACTCTCTTTTACTGATACTATTAATTGTAACCGTAATAACAAAATAATATCATCCGCTCTCTTTCTGGATCTCTCAAAAGCCTTTGACATGGTTAACCACCAACTACTTCATAATACTCTAAAAACTTTACAGCTTGACAACCCAACTTTAGGCTGGTTCCAAGCTTACCTCTCCGATAGGAAACAAGCTATACTCTGGCACAATCAACTTTCCAATCTCCTACCTAATACCATAGGTGTTCCACAAGGATCCATACTGGGTCCACTTCTTTTTCAGTCTTTATTAATGACCTACACAAAGCCATCCCTGAGGCAACCTGTATACAATATGCTGATGATTCGACTTTAGTCTGCTCGGACACATCTCTAGATAATCTACTAGCCAAAACCCAATCCTGCTTTACAGCTGTTGAAAACTGGCTAACAGGAAGACAGCTACTTCTTAATCCCAAAAAAAACAAACTGCTTCTTTTTCATCCAACCCAAAAACTACCCTTTACAGCCTTTAATATACAATCAAACAATGGAACGATTATAACACCTGACCCCCATACTAAACTACTAGGTGTTACCATAGACAATAAACTTAGATATGATATGCATATTAATCTTACTATTAAAACAGTTAACAGGAAACTAGGATCACTATATAGAATCAAAGCCTTTCTAACACCAATGGCAAAAGCAACTATTGCCCGTACCCATTTATTATCTACACTTTTATATGCATCCCCAGTGTTCACTAAGCTGAATAAAACCGAGCTAAATAAACTCTCATGCTCGTATAATCACATTGCCAGATTTGCAAATGGTACGCCACATAGAACACACCACTGTAATAACCTAAAAGACCTTGGATGGATAGAACTCCCTAACCTCCTTCAGCAAACCCAACTTATCGAGGCATTTAAAATACTTAACCACCCTGATAAAACTCCTGCACTAAAGGGCCTAGTCGTACCATATACCAACCTAAATATCCTACGCTCCTCAAACAGGCTACTTATTCAAAATGTCAAATCCAATAATGCAGGTGGAGATGCTCTATTTGCTAACATCACTGCCAATACATGGAACTCCCTTCCCTCCAGTATTACCACCATTACCTCTCTATCCCACTTTAAAAAAAGTCTACTCCAATACTTTAAGTCCCACTGGTTATGCCAATGCTCATTCCCGGATTAACTCCTCGATGTAACTCAAATCTCTCACTTCTCTTCTCTCAAATGAATCCCATGGAATTTACCATGTCAGCTTCTTTTTTCCTGAAATTTCCACCTTGTATTTCTCTTCCCTCTGTACCAACTTAGACCTGTATTACCTCCGATATGAGGCCAATTGTTTTAAAATTAAATATCTGTTCTGCTTCTAAATACCCTCCTTATATCATGACTTTATGAATGGAACTATTAATGCCTGTATCTCTGGCTTCTCTTTTCAATTCTATATAATAGTTGTTTAATATAACATCAGTTTTTATCTATGTAACAATGTACTAACTGTATATGTGGAGCTTTTCTCCCCGGGCCTCCGCTGAAAATGGACATGTATCCAGATGGATTTTCCCGGTCAACAAATGTAAAATAAATAAAATAAAATAAAATCTCTTAACTATCCAAATACTCATAAAATGACCATATTTTTCCTCATATTTTGGTCTATACTTAACAGAGGTTGTGGTTTTCTGACAAATTGGTAAGGATTTAATTAATTAAAGTGTGGCAGACATTTGAGATTCAAATTTTTTATCCTTCAGAGAATTCTTGATAAAGCAGTCCCCCTTTTTGTTCTAACAAGTGTCTAAGTCTATAAGAGCAATATCTGAGGTTTGCCCCTGATTTTGCGCTTTTGTTCCCCCCAATGTTTTGGCTTTACCCAGATTTCTTGTGCACAATTTTGAGATGTAAGTACAGGAGACTACAAGTGAATTACTGTCAATTTAGAGGGCATACCTTCCCTCAAGTAATTGTGGACTAGCTGGTTTTCTAGGGGGAAGGAAAACTAAGTAGTAAAGGAATGTTCCTTGTAACTGTGGACTGTTTTTAGTGCATGTTCTGGAATGCTGCAGCAGTAATACACCCTTCTGTGGCACCACCTGTCAACCTTTTAACTGGATTGCTTAAGTGTTTGTCAATGGGTTCTCGTTTATTTTAATTCATTTGGCATAATATTTTAACTTCCTGCTTCCCAATTTTGAAAGACAGAGGAATATATGTTGTTCAAAAAAAAAAAAGATATGTATATATAAAAATAATACAGGAAGCAATGAATAATATCAGGATGTTATAAAATCAAATAATAGAAATAAATTATATTATATTCCAGTTATAAAGACATATGTTGGAGATGTTAGGGCATACTTTTTTGTTAATAATATGGTTGGGGTTCATGGGCACTGCCATACCTCTCAGCTGTACCAAGTTCCTTGGTAAATGCCAGTTTTGAGTGCAAAATATTGGGGTGCCATGAATTCCCGTGTGGCCCCTTTAATTTCCAAATTTCCTGGCTTTTTAAATTTTTTTTTAGTCATCACATGCAGGGTGCGATTATATCAGCTTCATGAGGGACAGACCTTAACGCAACAGAAAAGACTATAGCTTAATTTAATTCCTGCCCGGTAAGTGTTTTGATGTTGATTTACTGCTTACTACTTCTGGAATTGCTCATACTCTATTGCTCTTAATACAGACACTTTCCAGTATTCCTGCCCGGTAAGTGTTTTGATGTTGATTTACTGCTTCTGGAATTGCTCTGAGAAAACTTACAGACAATTTCCGATATGTGCTGTATTCGTAGCTAGTTCACTGTATTTGTAACTAGTGCTGTATTTTGCCCGGTAATTGTTTTGCTGTTGATTTACTGCTGAGATTTGATTCGAACTCTGTATTTTGTGCAATATGCTGTTTGCTGTATTGAGATTCATATTAACTAGTTCAACACTATGCCTGTTTTACTTACATAAAAGGAAACTTAAATATCATATTAACTTAGAAATAAAACATCAGTGTATCCTTGATTTGTAGTCTCTCCTTAAAGTTTGATTATCTTGGCTGTCGTCTTAGCTTTTGCTCAGTTTTTGTTTACATTTGTATTAAAATGCATTGAGGAGCCCGGCTACACATTTGGTTCCATCTGCATGAATTTGTTTTCTTCAGAACTGGGTACCTGCCCTTTTAAGGGTAAAAGCAGGAGTAGTATTCTTGGATTAAAGCCTGTCCTTTTGCGGGTGCATTGATTGACTTATATTTAGCAAATATATTTTGCTGATTCATTTTAGTAAAGGCATAATTTGGAGAGGTTGATAAGATTTTGTGATTCTTTGCAGCCTCAAAAATTTGATTCTTGCATCATATATATTCAAGTAGCAATGGGAGTGTTGTTTAAGTGATGGGTGAAGGTTTCTGAGGTAGTACCCTTCTATGAATTACTGGCGTCTAAACTTCATGGAATATATAAGAATGGGGGTCATTAATGTACGCAAGAATATAGAATTTTGGAATCCCCCAAGTTATCACAGTGATGCAGATGGTAGGGCTACATGTAAACAGTGTTCCGTTACTTTGAATTTTAGCTAATAAAGCTAAAATATATGGGCACACCAAGTTATAGGAATTACTAACAAGAGAAATACCAGCATCATTGTTATGCTGTGGAAAATTGTGTGTGCTGAAATATTCTAGCAACATTCTAAGATTATACAAGCAATGTTTAAAATGTTTCCCTGGTTATGGGCCTTTTTTCTTCCCCCCAATAAATTTTGGCTTTTACTAGAGTTTTTGTGCTACATATTTCTTTGTGGCGAGAGAAGTTTAGTGCTGCCTATGGCAAGTCTGTCTGTGTTAGTAACAATCAGGTAGAATGCTTGCCTTTTGATGCAGAAGGCTGTGGGTTGTACTCCCACAGTATGTAGATGGATTACTGTACTGTGTTTTTCTTTTAAAGGCAGTGGATGCTGCAGTCCTAAGAATGTCCTCTTTGGCGGAGATAACTAGCAATTATGAACCTGTTATCACTTTGCCATTCATTCCCTATTGCAATATTACTAGCTTATCATTTTTTTAATGTAACATAGGCAATTTATTCCTTAAGGGCAACAGGCACATTTTTGTAGATGCAAACAATGAAATATAAAGTTGGTTGCTAGCAACAACCTCTTCACTAGTTACAGATCTCTCTAAAGTGGAATTATTTAGATGACTTTTACTTCTGCAGAGATTCTGCATATTTACTGATACTGGTGAATTGTAGAAGCCTGAGTAGACTTTTATGATGGAAATGTTCTGAATTGGGCAGTTTTGTCATTATTGGTTCATGCATTTTGTTTCATTGCTTACTGGAAAAATGTTAAAAACAATAAATTTAACACACGCTCTAACAAGTATGCTGTATTATACAAGGAATATAATTTAATACAGTCAGGAAGGTGTATCAAAGAACAATGTATGTTTTGTGTGTAAAGGGCCTATGATTTGAAAACAGCACAAAAGTAATATTTATCTGCCAATGGTCAGATGCATTTTCTTTGAATGTGGGTTTCAATGCAGTTTCAATGGATGTGAGTTTCAAGGGCAGGGAAGTTGTAATGCTAAATCTATTTTCAATGTGAGACCGTATTGCTTTGTTTAACAGATGTCTATTAGTGTTTGTGCTATAAAATGTAAAATAAAAGTTTTAAATGAAATCTAAATAATCATTGTAGAAGCAAAACAGTATGCACATTACAGTGTTTATGAAAGCAAAATAGTAATGGGTCATAAGAATGGCTGCAGGGGGGAGGGTTGTGTATGGGGGCCCCATTCAACCATGATTTTGTGAGGAGGGAGGACTGCAAATTCAAAGAAAGCCCTGGAGGGCACAAGATCTACCTACACCACTGATCAATAGACCATGGAGAATGACTTTTGAAGGTCCTATCAAACTATAATATTCTTTAGCTAAGATTAGAATATTGCGTACTATTAAATGCCCTACTTTTACCACAAAATCTACATATTGCAAGTCACCAAAAACAAAATCCTAAGGTTCATCATCTTCTCCCTTCCCAGTGAACATCATTGCTACACATTAAAAAAATGGTTATCATTTACTACAGGGTCTGGGTAATGGGGCAATACTTTGTCTGTTTTTAAGCACAAATATTGACTGTTATACTTGTAAGGATGGATCACCTTTGTGTCAACACACGAGGTTTATTAAATATACAAAGTTGCCAAAGAGTGTACAAGCCCAAAATGGGATACAATCCACGTACTGTCCGTATTTAAGAATAATGTCTTATTAATTGGCACAGGCAATTTAAAGTTCGTGAAATAATGTAAAATAAAAACCAGACCTGGGTTCCAGTGCAGTTGAAAAGTAATAGGAAAATTTCCGTTTTTTCATCAATCCACTTCCGTAAGAAACTCTCAGGATGGCAAGCCCTGGTAGCGATGTTGTAGCTACCAGTAGGTCCAGTAGTCTGCCCAAAATAGCAGAGTATTCTACAGTACACAAGAGCACACTGACAAAATGTTGTTAAACATGTTTAACAACATTTTGTCAGTGTGCTCTTGTGAACTGTAGAATACTCTGCTATTTTGGATTTTACTTCTTACTACCTTCACCGGACTGGGTTCGTGACTTGTGTTTTAAGTCTGCCTACATCAACGGCTTTGGGCGGACAGTTGGCCATACTGCATCTCAGTGATTCTAAGCCGTACTCTGCCACGGCAGTTATTTACCGCCTGCATTTTACTTTTGTACGGAAGCTACAACATTGCTACAGTGTGCCTATACTAACAGTTTTGGGCGGACTACTGGATAAATTTACAGATTATTTATACCAAGCCACACTTGGTTATGACAGTTGATCATTAATAGCGTTTCACTTTTTACTTCATCAAAAAAGCTACAACATCGCTACCAGGGCTGGCCATCCTGAGAGTTTCTTACGGAAGTGGATTGACGAAAAAACTGAAATTTTCCTATTACTTTTCAACTGCACTGGAACCCAGGTCTGGTTTTTATTTTACATTATTTCACGAACTTTAAATTGCCTGTGCCAATTAATAAGACATTATTCTTAAATACGGACAGTACGTGGATTGTATCTCATTTTGGGCTTTTACACTCTTTGGCAACTTTGTATATTTAATAAACCTCGTGTGTTGACACAAAGGTGATCCATCCTTATAAGTATAACAGTCAATATTTGTGCTTTTTCATCAGTTTTGTGAGTGTGCAGTTTTCTTTGTCTGTTTTTAAGTTTGCATTTGAAAGTTGGCATCCCACAATCCCATTAGAGTGGGCAGATTTACATAATTATGTATGCAAATTTTATGTTAATTAGCACACACATCTGTACCTATTTTTCATGAACCTTTTACAAGATTTTTCATATTTCCAAGTTGAGAGATATGGGCACTGCCAGTAAAGTGGCAAATTTGGTGGAGTAAGGTTTTAATGGGTCTTGAATTAATCATGTAGTTTTGTTTTAGCACATTCACTGTTGCAGGTGCTTTGAGATAGATGACAACAGATATCTCAAGAAGCCCAGAGTTTTTTTCCAATCAAAATGCAACCCAGATGCAAGATTAAGGTGTGGTCAACAAGAAAAAGACTTTCCACCTTCAGAAGATGAGTCACCTCAAGAATCCAGCCCTCCAAAGAAGACAAGTAGACAAAGAGACAAAAAGAGACACCCTAGCTACAGGGGCAAATCCAACATTATTGGCAGACAGCTACATCAAATCAGAAGGTAATGATACGAGGAGAGGTGTCAGAGTTGGGAGTAATGGATAGAGGGCAGGAAGTAGAGGAATACCTTGAGGAGTTTATCAGTTTCCTGCCCAATGAGGCATTAGCCCCTCCAGCCCCTTTACTCACCCAGCAGACTGTATCTGACCCTCTGGTTCTTGCAAAGGAAACCAATCATACTGATACAGAGCTCAGAATCACTCAGTTTCTGCCCTGCATTGCTATGTTAAACTCATTAAGTAATGTCTCTCTGGGTTCCCACATTACCGCCCATGTCCCAGTAAACATCAAGGACAAAATTTGTAGAGGAGACTTTGTAAACATATTTCATTTAGTTAACACTGATGGAATCCATCATATAATCGATGACGAGAATCCTGAGGCAAAAAACCTTATGTCAGCATTGGCAGCTGTCAAGAAAACATAAAAACTCATGCAAGGTGGGAGCTAGTAACTGGGACATGTGGGCCTTAGACTTTGTGGTGTTCATGGGCACTATCAGGGAAAAATATCCCAGCTAGCCTCTGCCCTTCTCACTTATTTTTTGGCCATTTGAGAAGCCCACCAGTTAAGGGGGGATCAGCTTGGTCAGAGGTTTAGAAAATTAAAAGTTTCAGCTGGAATAACTGCAACTGGTTGACCATTTTGTTGGATAAGCCTAACACCTCTGAGAATAAAACTTTACTTAGAAGACAGGTTGAGGGAAAGTTTTATTGGACATTCAACAACAGGAGATGCTTTTGGCCTACTTTTAAATTTCCACATCCGTGATATACATGTGGTAAAAGTCATCCATCAGTTAGATGTTGGGCTAAGTCAGGACATTTCACATACAGCAATGTGTCTTTGTACCAGAAGAATAACACGACTTTGCCTTAGGGTAACCCACATGAAGGTGAACAGCCTTTTCATGGACACAGATTCAGTGCACTGTGTGGCCAGATATGGTTGCAAACATTCTCAGTCCACAATCAAGCTATATAAATTGATTAGGTTACTGTCAGGTTTACCTGATATTAATGCTGTTACATTTATTATAAAATGTTTTCTGAAAGGGTACAAAATTAGTTTTTTGGTTCTGCCAGATTCCAAACTAGTTAGGAATCTTTCATCTATCAAGGGTCATGAGGAAATAGCCTCCAGACTAATTCAGAAGGAGGTGTTAGGTAGGTTAATTGGTCCTTTCTTGTACTCTCCTTGGCCTATGTTTAAACTTTTCCCTTTAGGCCTAGTTCCCAAAAAGAAAGAAGAGGATTTTAGACTGATCCACCATCTCTCTTACACTGAGGTTCATCAGTTAATGATTTCATTGACGGGGATCAGTCTGAGGTTCACTATTCCTCCCTGAGGCAAGTGCAAGGTACTCCAATTGGCTTTTCATCTACTTCCCAACAGGCAGAAGATCTGGCCCTAGTTAGGGTTCCAAATTAATGGTAAGGTCTTCTTTGAAACTGCTATGCCCAGGGACTGCTTAGTGGCTTGTGCTATCTTTGATGTTTTGAATATGGCCCTGTACTGATGCTGGCAGCAAAGAGCTCCACGGCAATCAGCCATTCATTACCTAGACGATTTTCTGACAGTGAAAAAAATCAAAGATGAAGCCATGGGAGGGATGTCAGTATTTATGCATATTTGTACTAACTTTGAGGTGCCTTTGCATGGGGTTAAGTCAAAAGGGATGACATTCCTATGTTTAGTAGTTGATGTTCCAGTGAGGTCCTTCAAGCTCCCAGCAGACAAATTGGACCAACTTAGAATTACAGTTCTGAAGTTTCTTGGAGCTCATCAGGGTCATGCAAGAGACACCATGCAGCTTCATGAATTATTGACCGTTGCTTCCAAGGCCTTTGCTCCATACAGGGCTTTCCTGAGCTTCATATCTAATCTATTAAAGGGAAATAAGCCTAAACCGTATAGGGTATGCTTAACATGCATAATCACCTATGATCTTAGCCTTTGGAACACTTTCTTGAACCAGTTTAATAGAGTGTTATTTTGGCAGCCACTTCGGGTATCTTCCAGCGAGCTAGACCTTTTCACAGATGTGGCAGGGTGTGTTGGCATGGGTGGGTATTTTTTTAAGGTAGTTAGTTTGTCGCTAAGTGGCAGAATGGAGAAGGGAAATTACTTTCCTTCAGAACTTTCCTATTTGGGTTGTGGCTTTGGTATAGAAGGATGGCTACAGAATGCAGGATTTATTTTTTGTTCAGACAGTCTAGCTTTTGTCCATACACTAAATAAATGCTCTTCTAAATACAAATGGATACACTTTGTCATTTGGCTACTAATTTTACTGAGTTTGCAAATTAATTTAAAGTTTTGTAGTGTTCATGCACCTAATGCCATAAATGATAACCTTTCCAATTTTTTAGTTCACTGGGTGTAATCAGTTTGCCCAGAATGCAGAGCTGTTAGAAACCTCCATCCCTCTGGAAGTCTGTTTATTTGTAGAAAGATAGCCAGATTGCTAGTGGCAAATTCCTGGGCACAGAGTACAAGGAAGGCTTATTTGTCATCAGTGCAGACCTTTAAGAGTTTCTATATATCAACACGCCAGAGTCATAGATCTTGAGGATTGCCTTTGGTTGTAAAATATTTGATATACAGATGCAGCAAGGGTGAATCCCCAAATATACTCTGCATTAGTTTGGCAGCTCTAGTCTGGCTAGCATGGTTTCAGAGGCTTAAAGCTTACTTGGGCTGCTGAGTAACAGGCAGAATTATCAAAGGTTGGTAAAATACAATGGGGCCTCAAAAGATCCCAGGAAACCAATAGGACACCATCTCCTAACCATTATTGTCAAGGTCTTGTTTCTTTTCTCTGTTGATTTTTATACAGTTGCTATTTGGGCAACTCTGTTCACATGCATGTATGATGGGGGCTTTTTGTGCCAGTGAGTTGTTAAACTCCTTATGCTGGGAGGATGTCATCATTCATATGATTTCCTTTTGATATGGGTCATTAAGTCCATCTACACACGTCCAGTATTCTGGTTATTTGCCCTGTACATTGGTTCACCTTGTATAATATAGCCCTGACAGTGATATAAACAGGTCCTATATTTACTTCAGAGATTGGTAAACCATTCAGGTTAGTGAAGATTGACTCAACATTAGCAAAAGCTCTTTCAAATCAAGGCCTAAATCATCAAGGATCCTCTTCCCATTTATTTAGGATATGGCATAATACTGACCTAGTGATGGCAAGTCATTCCACTTAGGTACTGAAAAGAATGTGAAGCTGGTTGCCTGATGCCTTTTTATCATATATCAGGCAATGATACTGTGATTTTGTTTTAGGGAAAGAACTTATCTGCATTTTGGGACATTCCTTCATCATAATAGTGGCCATTAAAGCCTTGTCTCATCCAGTTGGGCATATCAGGTCTTCAGAACATAGTAACTGGTTAGTCCAGCTATCTGTTTTTTTTTTTTTTGGAATGTCCTGATTCCACTTTTGGGATATTTGATTTTACTTATCAACCCACAAAAGCTTGCCCAGGTCAATGGTTATTCACCTTGGGGGGAACAACTTAACCATAGCCCCTAAAAGAATTATCTTAGCCAGGATTCAGTCTAATCTCCACAGACTTCATTAGTTATATCCTAAATTAGTGTTACTATGGTCTTTGATTGTGCCAAGGCTACAGTGGTAAAAAGCCAAATGAAATGGAGCTATTGAAATCTCCAGACATTTTATTAACCACAAAGTGGCTCAGGTAGCCTGCCAAATTGGATTCAAAGTGATCAAGCAGAAGGATTTGGATAAACCAGATACAGACTTTTATAACTGTGGAGAAGTGCACCTGAACAGTCTAGGTGATGATCTGTTTAATTTGGGCATTAGTTTGGCAGTGGGATTCTTTAAAGTGGGGATGTTATATGCCCTAAATTAACCCTGGGTGAAAGGCCCTTGGAGGAATGGCATGGCTTCCATGCCAGTGTAGTGGCTGCCCTGTGGCAGCCACCTTGTTTTCTCTTCTATTTGAATTTCAGTGACCTCTTCATTATGGGCAGGCTGGTTTCAGTATTAAGCCTTGGCCAAGACAAGTTGCATTTGGGTGGGAATGCTAGCCCTAATGGGTTTATATGCAGGTCTGAGGCAGCTTGAGTTACACACCCAGACCTTATGCTTTAGCTGGAAATGGCTTGATTATGCCAACCAGCAAAAGGATAAAGTTTATTGGTTGTGTCATGATGTGGTTATGATGCAGTTAATATGTTATTTTGTTGTGGCATCATTAGTGTTGTTTATTTTCACCAATAAATGGTCATAATGTCATATTGGATGTCTTCATCAACTCAACTTAGAGACCAAGGATGGCTTACCTGTAAGCCTGTTTGTCCTTGACCTGAAATGGGGGTGGGGTATTAAGTTCCTTGATGCTAATTACAGCTTGTCATGACAACAGCACAGGCATTTTCATCAGCAGCTCACAGGATCCTGCCCACCATCCCTCAGGCCTGGGCTCTCTGTGGGCAGCTGCTTTGTGGCTCTCTCATTGTTTTGCCCATAGTTTTATTTCAGTGGCCTCTTCATTCTGGGCAGGTTGCTTTCAGTATTAAGCCATGGCAAGTTGTGCTTCGATGGAGATACAAGCCCTAAGGGATTTTTAGGCAGGTCCAAGGCAACTTGGGTTATGCTCCCAGACCTTAAACTTTAGCTGGAATAGGTTTGGTTATACCAACCAGCAAAAGGATATAGGTTAGTGGTTGTATTATGATGTGCTTATGATATGACTGACATGTTATTTTGTTGTGGCATCATTAGTGTTGTCTATTTTCATCAATAAACAGTTGCAATGTCATATTGTCTTTCTTCATTTACTCAGCTTAGAGGATAAAAGATGATCTGAAGCAAACACCATTATATGAAACAACAGAAACTACTCAAATTCTGCAAGTATAAGCTCTTATATTTGTCAAAACGTGGAGTCCAGTCTTTTGCAATGTTTGTAGGTATGTTTTTTATTTCTTGCCAAAATTCACACATTTGTAAACAATATCCCACTTTGGGAATTTTAAAAGGTTGCAATCCTGAATAGAGTTTCATACTTCTGAATGACAAAGCTACTTTTTGCTATTTTCAGTGCCACATTTTCAGTTTGCTTTTCAGCAGGTGCAAACACAGCAGTTTTTCTGACTGCAAAGACATCTATCTGAGACCATTTGCACGTTTTTTTTTTCTGTACTGCTGGAACTAAGAAATGGAAGTACAGTGTTACAACAGTTGATATAACCACCTCACAACTCTTGGTTTCCAGGTTTGGCCCTTAACTAGAGAGTCTTCAGTTTGGAGTTTTCACATAATTCCTATATTCATGTGGATTTATATCTGGGAGTGTGGTGCCCAACCATATGCTAAAGACATGGTAAATCAAATGCTGGTTCTACAAACTACTACAGCCTATATTTGTGTGTGTGTGTGTGTGTGTGTGTGTGTGTGTGTGTGTGTGTGTGTGTGTGTGTGTGTGTGTGTGTGTGTGTGTGTGTATGTGTGATCTAGCAGTTAGTCAGAGACTGAATAAATTCATCTAAGAACTTTTCACACACTACAGATTCATCCTCCCCAAAACATTTATGTGCTTGAATTTGGTTTCAGAAAGTAAGCTCTTTTAAGGCAAAATATGCCAGCTGCTGTTGCTTTATAACCAATCAACATAAAAGATTGTCTGTCAGAAATGAATAATGAAATATGAGTCCAAAAAAGAAAACACAATACATGATTGCCTTTGTTAACTATATTTTCATTCTGCTATTATAATACTATCAAACTATATCTGCCACCCTCTGTCCTCATGGTCAGATATCCTGCAGGCTCTTATTATGTGTTTCTAGAAAGCGATGTGGATATACTGCAATACAACAGTAATCTATAAATCATAATTTTGATGACTATTGAAAAAGTACAGCAAGCATAGCAGTGTCAGATTTAATAGTGAAGTTTCAGAAAAGAATCAGCATGATTGACATGGTGATTATTATGCTTTGTTTCCCTAAAAGGCTTGTCTAGATGAATGCAATCTGAACTAGGTCATACAAATTTGATTTTTTCAGTGCTGATATGGATTATGCCTGTGTACGTTTACAGAAATGAAATTATTTGCATTCCATCAATACTTGTAATTATAGTACATTGACTAAAAACTGCATTGCTATGGCACTGGGAATTGCAGAATTATTTTGGGACTGGCCCTTTGGAGCAGGCCACAGCACTACAGATTAAATAAAAGTAATTTTAACAATTCTATTACCTGTGGTGGTGGGATTCATTTTACTGTGAAACTTTCATTGTTTTTGCTATGGTACAACTGCAGTTCTGTCTGCTCTGTGAAGGAGCAACTTTGAAATCCTTCTAAGTGCAAAGTGTTATTCACTTATATTGACTATTTATTTTGTTAGGTGAGCAATGCACAGAACCACACAGCTTTAATAAAGAGATGCAACCTAGAAATGCATGCAGAGGGTCAGAAATGTGTTAAATAAATATCCCCAATCATTTTGTCATGGTAACCCTACCAGTAAATCAGTAAGTGTTTTCAAAAGTAAATAATACTAGTTCAGGAACATGAAAACTGTTGATGCCATTCCTATGGGTGATGCAACGGGAAATAAAGAGTATCTTTAACATTATGCAATTGAAATAAGATTAAATACTGTAGCTATGGTAGGGCAAAGGAAGTAGCTCCTCCAAGTGCAAGCTCTTAGGGGCTATTTTCGGTACTGTGGAAGAGTTGCCCATAATTCCCTCCAAGACAGTGAGTGCCATGAGTGCAGAACCAGTATTCATTTAAGCAGTGTCTGCTGTTTAAGTGACTTCCTTGTGGGCTACTGTGTTAGGAAGCATAGCAGGAAACTGGTGTGGCTCTCTAGTCTCTTTTTCTGAAAGGTTTTTCAAACAGTGAAAAAGGTATTATGTATAAACTTAATGTCTCTTTGATAAAAGGAAGCCAATCTGGTTGTCTTCTACCAAACAAACTCTACAACCGAACAAAAAAAACTGTTGCAAAAAAGAGTAAATTCCCATGATTGGAGGAATTCCCTGGTCAGCCTCAGTAAGAAGCTGAGATCCCTCATAAAATCCTCCAAAGCTAGTTATGAAAACAAAATCACCATTGACTCTAAAGACAATCCCAAAACATTCTATAGCTATGTCAAGAATCTCAATGGCAACACTCAGATCTGTTCTGAGTTACAGCACAATGGCACTAAATATTAAGAACCAACTGATATTGCCAACATCCTGGCAGATAGGTTCAGTGTTAACTTTACCCCCCTCTCACCTCCTAAAGGGCCCATCTCTATACTGGAAGAATGCAAAGTTCCTGTAATCACGGCTGCACAGGTGAAAACCTCACTCTCCAAAGCCAAGAACACAGCATCCATGGGACTTGACAACATCCCAGGCTGCATTCTACACAAACTACAGAATGAACTGGCACCCCACCTAAGTATCATGTTCAATCATAGCCTCACTTCAGGCTTTGTGCCCATTGAATGATGCACTGCGATGGTTATCCAACTCCACAAAGGGGGAGCAATGACAGACCCCGGGAACTACCGCCCCATTAGCCTGACGAGTCTGGTCTGCAAGGCCATGGAACGTATCATCATGGAACTTGTAAACAAAGACATTGATAATCTCCAAACTCTGGACCCCACACAGTCCTGGTTTGTAAAAGGCAAATCATGTCTCCCAAACCTTATAGACTTCTTTGAAGAAGTCACCAAAACCATAGATGAGGGTAAGGTGGTTCACACAGCCTATCTAGATCTTGTAAAGGCTTTGGACACAATCCCCTACTCTGGAATTATAGATAAACTCACTAAACTAGGTATAAATCACTATGAAAAGATGGGTTACCAACTGGCTTACTGACAGAACCCACACTGTGAAAGGAGCAGACTCCAAATCCAACTACAGACCAGTGACACGTTCAGTCCACAGGGTTCAGTTCTGGGTCCTCTCCTGTTTGGTATCTACTTCACTGAAGTACAGGCTAACACAGAAGGTCTTTGGCTAACTAAGTTCACAGATGACTGCAAACTAGGAGCCATAATCAAAACTCCTAATGATGTGGACATCCTACAAAAGGGCCTCACTGAGACAGATGCCTGGTGTCAAAGCCATGGCCTCAAGCTCAATGCCAAAAAGTGTACTGTCATCCCCTTTGGTAAAGTGCACTGTCATCCCCTTTGGTAAAAACTCTGTACCCATGAACTACCACATTGGCGGTAGTCTACTTAACACTGAAAGTGTGATAAGAGACCTTGGGACACAGGTGGACAGTAGTCTCTCCTTTGATAATCACATTGCCACAGTGGTCAGGAAATCCTTCTATGAGGCACATCTCATCACAAAAGGTTTCTCATCCAGAAAAAAAGAGGTCATTGTTCCCCTCTACTCATCACTCATTAGACCCATTATAGAGTACACTGCCTCTTTTGGTATATACCTCACAAGACATCTACAACAACTGGAAAGGCCACAGAAATACATCACAAAGAGGATTACTGGCCTCAAACAGATGCCCTACGCAGCCCTCAAAAAACTCCAACTTTACTCCGTCGCATATCGCCTACTCAGAAGCGATCTCTGCCTAACATACAAAGTTATGTCAAACCCAGAGCTGTTGGACATGCTCTACTTAAAGAAATCCCAATCCCTTCGAGCTACACATGCTAGGGACCTAAACATTGTCACCACAATAAACAGAGCATGCTGAAGGGATAGATTCCTGTCCGAGAGACTTCCCATACTCTGGAACAGACTACCTATTTATGTCAAACAGAGCTCCTCATTAGCACTCTTCAAGAAAAATCTTGATGATTGGATGGGAAATAAGAAATTCACCCCGGGGATCACTTCTGTGGCTCTGCTTGACAGGGGCACAGGAAAATAATTTTCTTGGGTGGTGAAAGCCAGGGTACCTTTTTGGCAGGCTTATATAGGCCATAGGGCCAATAGCCTTGTACCTACCTATGACCCTACGAACCTATTGGTGGATTTGAGGATTTTTTTTTGGTCTTTGGTTCTGGAATATGTTTTGTTCTTCAGCTCTGGTTAGGGGGCTGCAATCTGGGGGATTGCCTAGGGCATCAGTTCACCTAGTAGTAGCTGTGAATAAAACACCTAAAGCTATACTCACATAAAGCATTTGCAGTAATTTCTCCATTTCACAGGAAAAACACACAGACACACACACACACACATATGCGCGCATGCAAAAGTACCACTTCAGTAATTATTTCAAATGCCCACTTAACTCAAACGTATATGCATTTGTCACAAACTCTCACAAACCCAATCACCATTAACTACTTTGCTCCTATAGCCCTACTAGAACCTTAACTGTAACAAAAACTCTTTTCTGTCTCCCTAATCCTAAATTTCCCTTCCTGCTTCCTAAACCTAACCCCCCCTTCCCACTCCCTAACCCCAAAACCCACTTTATTATTCCCAAACCTAGGACTCCCCTCACACTACCTAAATGTAAATTTCTCCTCTCTCCCTCTCCATAAACCTAAAACTCCCTTCGCCACTGGTACCCTAATCCACATTCTCAACCCCTTCTACTCCCTCACTACGGATACTGCACTTAATTCACTCAGACTGGAATAATGTGTTGGAGAAAGGAACTGCAGCTGCTTGCCTGAACTAATATTTGAGTTCATGTATAAAAGAGGTCTATCGGAACTACAGCTTGCTCAAGTTCCTGACTTCAAGGATTTTGAGTGCTTGGGGCTCCAGTATTTGTAGAACACCTTATAGATAGATATAGATATATAGATATATATAGCTTCAGATGTAGAAACCTCAGGTTTCGTGCCCACTGAGCGGCGCAGAGCTACAGTTATCCCAATCCACAAAGGGGGATCCACCTTGGATCCCGGAAACTACCGTTCCATCAGTCTGACAAGCCTTATCTGCAAGGCCATGGAGCGTATTATCATGGAACTTATAAACAAAGACATTGGCAACCTTTAAACACTGGAGCCCACCCAGTTTGGGTTTGTGAAGGGCCGATCTTGTCTCCTGAACCTGATTGACTTCTTTGAATCAGTCTCCAGAGCCATGGACAAGGGTAAGGTGGTCCACACAGCCTATCTAGACCTTGCCAAGGCCTTTGACACCATCCCCCACTCTGAAATCATAGATAAACTTACTAAGTTGGGCATTAATCCCTATGTCACCCAATGGGTTGCTAAATGGCTTACTGATAGAACCCACACTGTAAAAGTAGCCGACTCCAAATCCAGCTCCAGACAAGTGACAAGTGGAGTACCTCAGGGTTCAGTCTTGGGGCCGCTCTTGTTTGGCATCTACTTCCCTGAAGTACAGGTCAACACTAAGGGACTCTGGCTAACAAAGTTTGCAGATGACTGCAAACTGGGAGCCATTATTGAATCCCCAAATGATGTGGATACTCTACAAAAGGGCCTTACAGAAACAGATGCTTGGTGCCAGAGCCATGGACTCAAGCTCAAGGCCAAGAAATGCATTGTTATCCCCTTTGGGAAAAAACATGTATCCATGAATTACCATATAGGTGGCAGTACACTAAACACCAAAAGTGTGATAAGAGACTTAGGGACACAGGTGGACAGTGGTCTCACCTTCGATAACCACATCGCCACAGCAGTCAGGAAATCCTTCTATGTGGCAAACATCATCACAAAGGGCTTTTCATCCAGAAAAAAGGAGGTCATTGTCCCACTGTACTCATCCCTCATTAGACCCATTATGGAATACAATGCCCCATTTGGTATGCACCTCTCAAGACATCTGCAACAACTGGAAAGGCCTCAGAAATACCTCACTAAAAGAATCACAGGCCTAAAGCAGATGCCCTACGCTGACCACCTTAAAAAACTCCAGCTATACTCTGTCGCATATCGTCTACTCAGTGGCGATCTCTGCTTAACATACAAGGCCATATCAAACCCAGAGCTGTTGGACATGCTACACTTAAAGAAATCCCAATCCCTCAGAGCTACACGCTCCAGGGATCTAAACCTTGTCATCACAATAAACAAAACATGCTGGAGGGATAGGTTCCTGACCCAGAGACTCCCCAGACTCTGGAATAGATTGCCCATACATGTCAAGCAGAGTGCCTCTTTGGACCTCTTCAAGAGGAACCTTCACGATTGGATGGGAGAAATGAAATTCACCCCAGGGATCACTTCAGTCGCCCTGCTAGACAGGGGTCCAGGAAAGTAAATAATGTGGGAAGAAATAGCCAGGGAATTGTTATGGCTAGGCTTGTATAGGCCCTAGGGCTGATAGCCTAGTACCAGCTTATGAACCTATGAACCTATGAACCTATATATATAAATACAGATATCGATATATGTTTGCGCACACGCGCGTGTGTGTGTGTGTGTGTGTGTGTGTGTGTGTGTGTGTGTGTGTGTGTGTGTGTGTGTGTGTGTGTGTGTGTGTGTGTGTATAAGTCACAGGCATAAGGGTGAATAAGTTCTGGTGTCTAGGGGTGGGAGGTTGGCATAATGGTTAGGGTATTTACCTTTGCCTGGCTAGCAACTGCATTTTTATTAAACATCTTTAAGGCTGCATATGCGTCTGAGTATCTCTTCCTTCCCTAGTAAATATATTTGAATTTAGTTTTAACTGCCTTTGCTGTAATGTTCTTACTTCTGCAGTTTAATTTCTATGTCTGGATTATTTGGATAACTTCATGTTATCTAATATTTACATTTTATTCTGCTGGTGTATGACAGTCTTTGTATTGTTGCTTTATATTGCGATGCCATAGGAATGATGCAAACTGTTATTAAATATTTGTTTTTGACATCGCCCTGTCTTCAGCTTTAGCTATAGGTTTTGTATGTATTAACTCTCAAACTACTAATTTCCAAGCATGAAGCACAGACCACAAGGACTGTCAAAAATAAAACTCCCCATTTTTGCACAAAGCAAGAAGCATCCCAGCTTCATGAGGAAATTTTATATTTTCCAGCTCTACTTAAATGTTCAGTTTGCACATTCATAATGGTAATATTTTAGTGAATAATCTATTTTTCAGTAGCAGTCATGTTACAATATGTATGTTGGTTCTGTTGTTGTCCAAATAACAATCACCAGATCAATATTTCTACTGTGCATGCATGAGGAAATCAGCTCTCAAAGGTGAACCCAGTGCAGTTCAGAAAGTTTTCCACACATAAACATAAATTTATAACTGCAATGTGTGCTCCCACACAAACACACTCTCTGCACTGACGTTTACCTTTGCCCTTGTTCTTGCATGGTGCAATCATGTAGGCAAAAAAAATTCTATTTACCTAAAATCGCAAAGGGAATCTCCATTTGTACAAAAATAAACAGCTTATTCTCCTAGCTGGTCTGAATTCTGAAAGGTTATTATAGGTGGTCATCTAAGTGACACTTTTATTTGCATTATGTGGTAGTCTGGGCCAGCACCAGCAATAAACCAAAGTCAGTCCTTTTTTACTTTCTTTTGCTAATCAAAACTGCAGCTTCCTACCCCTGAATCCCTGTAAGCAAGCATCTGCCAGGCACTAAATAAAAACAAGCTACCAATGTTTCATATAAACTTTGCTGCTCTTTCATGTATTTAACTGTTGGCAACCTGCTTTTCTTAATATGTAATCATCGGTAAAGAAGATCCTTCTTTCCCCATTTTTTCTTTCAGAAAAGGATAGGAATGAGCTGAAAAAAACTTAGAGAAGGGAAGATGCTAGCAAGTAATGGAAGGTTGTTTCATAGTGCCAAATCAAAAGTGCGTCCTTTCACATTTTTTTGGGGGGCAGTCAAATATCCCATTGGTTACATGTCCCTTTTCGGGGGCACCCAGGAGCACAGTCTGATTAAATTACTTGTTAAAGATCATTCAGTAAGCAAATGGAGGTTGAAAGAATCAAACCTTGGACTACAGGAAGCAGCTCATTAATATCTCATTGTCTTAATCATTTATGACAACTGTGCTTATGCATGCCATGGCCCATGCTCAAAACATTACATAATAAGTCTTGCCATCTGAGAAAGTAATGAATAACACCATAGGTGTAGCTTGCTTTTACATGTAGATGTTAAAGATGCCATGGCTGACTAGAGTAGATGAATTTCTCTGCTGGTCAGGTGAAATTACCCCTGGTGTGCATATAAAGTACCATGGATCTTGTTTAGTGGGACCAGTGTTGTCAAGAAAAGAATGCAAAATGACTTTATGCTTCTACAGAATCTTTCACTAGTATTGCAACCATTAGAGATGTTGCTAGAAGAACAAGTCTGAATGGAAATGAATGGAAAACTGTAAAGACACCTTTGAGGATCTGAAGGAACTGATTCCACTGCAGAAATTAGTTATCAAGTTTGAAACTTATTTGCCTACTAGAATAGCACATTCTGTTTTTTATGGGATTAAGACAGCTCTATTTTACAAACTGTACATGACCTATCAGGGCCTCTGGAATTACTATTTAACTGTAGCCTCCAAGCATGCTTTGTGCCTCATGAATGGAGAAAGGCAACAGTCATCCCTCTGCACAAAGGTGGGCCATCTACAGACCCTGGAAACTACAGACTCATAAGTCTCACACTAGTCTTATATGTAAAGCCATGGAAGGAGTTATCATGGAGATGATCAACAGAGATATAGTAAACCTCTGAACACTGGACCCACCCCAGTTTAGTATTATAAAGGGCATATCATGCCTACTCAACCTGGTTGACTTCTTTGAGAAGGTCATCAACGCAATGGGTGAGGGCAAAATTGTTCACACTGCCTACCTTGACTTGGGCAAGGCATTTGACACAATATCCTACTTAGGCATTGTTGACAAACTCATGAGGTTAGGTGCAAATCCATATGCCACGCAGTGGATAGCCAACTGACTCACAGACAGGACCCAGGAAGTTAGAACTGGGGAGTCCACCTCTGCAAAGAGACCAGTCACAAGTGAAGTCTCTCAGGGATCAGTCCTTGGACCGCTCCTTTTTGGCATTTACTTCTCAGAAGTCAAGGCAAATGTCACTGGTCTCTGACTGACTAAAATTGCAGATAGTTGCAAATTAGAAGCTGTGATTGAATCAAATACTGACACAAATGTTCTCCAGGAGGGGCTGACACAGACAAACAACTGGTGTCAGAGTCATTGACTAAAATTAAATGTCAAGAAATGCATAATAATATCCTTTGGGAAGTCATCCATTCCTGGTAACTATCATATTGACAACACACCCCTTAGAGATGACCCAGTAGTCAGGGACTTAGAGATACATATAGACAGCAATCTAGCCTTTGATCATCACATGTCTACAGTGTTGAGGAAATAATTCTATGTTGTGTAACGTATAAACAAAACGTGTGGCATCTAAGTCCAGGGAAGTCATTGTTCCACTGTATTTGGCATTCATCAGACCTATCATTAAGTACAGTGCCCCCTTTGGTATGTACCTAACCAGGCATATCCAACAACTGGAATGTCCACAGAGGTTCCTCACTAAAAGAATGCAGGGCAAAAGTAATATGTCTTATGCAGTCCACCTCAAGGCCCTATCCCTGTATTCTGTCTCCTACAAGCTTTTGAGGGGAGATCTATGCCTGGCATACAAGGTATTATCAGACCCCACTCTGATGGACCTCCTGTATATCCACAAAACAAACAGTACCAGAATTACCCATTCTAAAGACCAATCATTGCCTGTGATGTAAATAGGACCTGCTGGAGACATAGGTATGTATCCCAGAGACTACCCCGTCTATGGAACAGGCCCCCCATTCATGTGAAGCAGAGTTCCTTCCTAATCCAATTCAAGTGCAACTTGGACAATTGGAAGGGGAAACCAGAAATCCATCCCTGGTTTGGCACCTATGTCTCTGATGCAAACAGGTAACCATTAAATGTTTCATCTCCCAGGCCCCTGCTTACACTTATCAAGGGTATCAGTACTCATCAGACATTTGGATGTAGGGCTAGGCTTAAAAAGTCCATTGTGGTCATTAGCTTAGTAAACACCTATGAAACTGTGAACTATGTAGAATGCTAGAAAGAATGAGAAACTTACATTTGCTTTAAAGTTAGTGATAGTGATGAAAGTTGAATGTGAATATACCTGGAAGGGTGAAAAAGTCCTTAGCATGGTTAGGATAGTATAAAACTTCAACCTATACTTCTAGGGAAAAGGAATGATGCAGATCACAGGTGAGTGTTTTTATTATAAATGTATTGTGCGTCCCTTTCATGTTTAACCATTCCTGCCGTTATCTTCTTTGTTGTGTTTTAACCAGTTTATTGTAGACTACCTTTTGCCCTAATTTCCAAGGAGGGGTGCGTGGGAAAGAAGCAGTTCATGCCAGCATGTCCATTCTGGGGGAGGGTGGTGGCTTGACTTACTGTACTGACAACACCTACAAAAGTGTAGATGTATTGGTCCTCATAAATAAATGTAGTGATATTCAAGCTGCACAGTAATCACCTCTCTGATGAGGGGCTGGCATCTGCAGTAATGTCTACCTGCGTGTTCTGATCAGTAATTACAGAACATCCTAGCTGGTGCATAAAAATGACAATTCCTACTCTAAGAGCACTTCAGTCCTGCCCCAGAGAAGCAAATCTGCCATATGGCTCTCACCTCTGGGAACAAGGAAGTCATTAGAGTGGCCAGGAAGGCAGACCTAGAGTGCCAGTCTGGATGACAGAGTAAAAATAAATAAATACATTAGCATAAGGACTTCATTTGTGATAGTAGTGATTTCTACCCTATGTTTATATTTCATGGCTTCAAAGTACACTCACATGGATAACTGTGTGTGAGGTATTAACTGGAAATTGTCCACTTTTATTAAGCATCTGTTGGGTTGTTTGTTTCTGATAACTTGTTGCAGTTAAACTCTTTTTTCTAGAGGCTCCTTTAGCTGTTTAAAACTTTCATTTAAAGGCTCACTGCTGCTTTTCAGCTGTGAGAAACATTTCTGCAGTTTGTTTCTAAGTAGTGGGGATATTTGTAGCATTTCCATATTCAGGCTTGTATTTGGGCCTAGTGTTTGTGGAGGCTGTGTGTCTGAGCACATATTCAGGGACATCTTGGTTTAGCCAAAGCCATCAGGCATTTCAGTGAGAGAGAATTGTTTGAGGTCATTGGCTGACTGAGGTCACCTGGACTACAGCTTAGACTAAGCACCTCATTGGTTCTTTTGAGATTTCTTTCTTAAAAGCTGTCTCAGGTTTCAACTTTATGTTACCTAAGAAGTTCAGTTGTGAGTGTTCTGCCATTTCACACTGAGCTAATTGAAGGAAGGACACTGAGCAAACTCGGAGCTATAATATATAACATTAAGTATCCTGTTTTTTGTTTATTTTGTTTTTATTTCTTTGTTATTTATAGCACTTTGTGTACTGTGTATTTTTCTAGCTAGTTTCACTGTGTGTGAGGTATTAACTGGAATTTGTCCACTTTTATTAAACATCTGTTGGGTTGTTTGTTTCTGATAACTTGTTGCAGTTAAACTCTTTTTCTAGAGGCTCCTTTAGCTGTTTAAAACTTTCATTTAAAGGCTCACTGCTGCTTTTCAGCTGTGAGAAACATTTCTGCAGTTTGTTTCTAAGTAGTGGGGATATTTGTAGCATTTCCATATTCAGGCTTGTATTTGGGCCTAGTGTTTGTGGAGGCTGTGTGTCTGAGCACATATTCAGGGACATCTTGGTTTAGCCAAAGCCATCAGGCATTTCAGTGAGAGAGAATTGTTTGAGGTCATTGGCTGACTGAGGTCACCTGGACTACAGCTTAGACTAAGCACCTCATTGGTTCTTTTGAGATTTCTTTCTTAAAAGCTGTCTCAGGTTTCAACTTTCTGTTACCTAAGAAGTTCAGTTGTGAGTGTTCTGCCATTTCACACTGAGCTAATCGAAGGAAGGACACTGAGCAAACTCAGAGCTATAATATATAACATTAAGTATCCTGTTTTCTGTTTATTTTGTTCTTTATTTCTTTGTTATTTATAGCACTTTGTGTACTGTGTATTTTTCTAGCTAGTTTCACTGTGTGTGAGGTATTAACTGGAATTTGTCCACTTTTATTAAACATCTGTTGGGTTGTTTGTTTCTGATAACTTGTTGCAGTTAAACTCTTTTTCTAGAGGCTCCTTTAGCTGTTTAAAACTTTCATTTAAAGGCTCACTGCTGCTTTTCAGCTGTGAGAAACATTTCTGCAGTTTGTTTCTAAGTAGTGGGGATATTTGTAGCATTTCCATATTCAGGCTTGTATTTGGGCCTAGTGTTTGTGGAGGCTGTGTGTCTGAGCACATATTCAGGGACATCTTGGTTTAGCCAAAGCCATCAGGCATTTCAGTGAGAGAGAATTGTTTGAGGTCATTGGCTGACTGAGGTCACCTGGACTACAGCTTAGACTAAGCACCTCATTGGTTCTTTTGAGATTTCTTTCTTAAAAGCTGTCTCAGGTTTCAACTTTCTGTTACCTAAGAAGTTCAGTTGTGAGTGTTCTGCCATTTCACACTGAGCTAATTGAAGGAAGGACACTGAGCAAACTCGGAGCTATAATATATAACATTAAGTATCCTGTTTTTGTTTATTTTGTTATTTATTTCTTTGTTATTTATAGCACTTTGTGTACTGTGTATTTTTCTAGCTAGTTTCACTGTGTGTGAGGTATTAACTGGAATTTGTCCACTTTTATTAAGCATCTGTTGGGTTGTTTGTTTCTGATAACTTGTTGCAGTTAAACTCTTTTTTCTAGAGGCTCCTTTAGCTGTTTAAAACTTTCATTTAAAGGCTCACTGCTGCTTTTCAGCTGTGAGAAACATTTCTGCAGTTTGTTTCTAAGTAGTGGGGATATTTGTAGCATTTCCATATTCAGGCTTGTATTTGGGCCTAGTGTTTGTGGAGGCTGTGTGTCTGAGCACATATTCAGGGACATCTTGGTTTAGCCAAAGCCATCAGGCATTTCAGTGAAGAGAATTGTTTGAGGTAATTGGCTGACTGAGGTCACCTGGACTACAGCTTAGACTAAGCACCTCATTGGTTCTTTTGAGATTTCTTTCTTAAAAGCTGTCTCAGGTTTCAACTTTCTGTTACCTAAGAAGTTCAGTTGTGAGTGTTCTGCCATTTCACACTGAGCTAACGAAGGAAAGGACACTGAGCATACACGGAGCTATAATATATAACATTAAGTATCCTGTTTTTTGTTTATTTTGTTCTTTATTTCTTTGTTATTTATAGCACTTTGTGTACTGTGTATTTTTCTAGCTAGTTTCACTGTGTGTGAGGTATTAACTGGAATTTGTCCACTTTTATTAAGCATCTGTTGGGTTGTTTGTTTCTGATAACTTGTTGCAGTTAAACTCTTTTTCTAGAGGCTCCTTTAGCTGTTTAAAACTTTCATTTAAAGGCTCACTGCTACTTTTCAGCTGTGAGAAACATTTCTGCAGTTTGTTTCTAAGTAGTGGGGATATTTGTAGCATTTCCATATTCAGGCTTGTATTTGGGCCTAGTGTTTGTGGAGGCTGTGTGTCTGAGCACATATTCAGGGACATCTTGGTTTAGCCAAAGCCATCAGGCATTTCAGTGAGAGAGAATTGTTTGAGGTAATTGGCTGACTGAGGTCACCTGGACTACAGCTTAGACTAAGCACCTCATTGGTTCTTTTGAGATTTCTTTCTTAAAAGCTGTCTCAGGTTTCAACTTTCTGTTACCTAAGAAGTTCAGTTGTGAGTGTTCTGCCATTTCACACTGAGCTAATCGAAGGAAGGACATTGAGCAAACTCGGAGCTATAATATATAACCTTAAGTATCCTGTTTTTTTTTGTTTATTTTGTTATTTATGTCTTTGTTATTTATAGCACTTTGTGTACTGTGTACTTTGTATTTTACTAGCTAGTTTCACTGTGTGTGAGGTATTAACTGGAATTTGTCCACTTTTATTAAGCATCTGTTGGGTTGTTTGTTTCTGATAACTTGTTGCAGTTAAACTCTTTTTTCTAGAGGCTCCTTTAGCTGTTTAAAACTTTCATTTAAAGGCTCACTGCTGCTTTTCAGCTGTGAGAAACATTTCTGCAGTTTGTTTCCCACCCTCCATCACTGTTGGTATAGTGTTTTTATAGTTGGTGGCTTTGCAGTTGCCCGCCCCTAGTGTAAACTTGATCTGGGACCCTCCTCCCAGTCTAGTGTCATTACCTCATTCTACCCAGTACAGGGAGAACATTTGAGAATGCCAATCAGCTTAGTTTCTGCTACTCCTTTCTCTCTTTCCACTAAAAAAAGAAATGTTTCTAAGCTTGTTTCCTGCCTTTCCTGTGGGTAGTCTAGGCTGGATATAGATTTGTTGTGACCAGGACTATTGGTAGGCTTCTAGGGCCCAATCCTTTCTGTGTTGAAGGGAAGCCTTCTAGCTTAATTTTGTTTCTTAGAACTAGCCAGTTTTTTGTTTCAGCACTTGTTCAGAACTTATTGTAAGCACTAAATAAGCTACAAATTACTACAGCACTCAACTTTCCCCACTGTCTAGAGGAAAACAGTTTCTAGTACTTAACAAATAAGCACCTATCCAGGCATGTCTAAGCGTCAGCTCCCAGTGTTTTCTCCTGTCTACCTGATGAATCTGGGCATCTTGGGGCAATGCAGTAATTGCCTCAGGTACACAGACAACCCTCTCCTCCTACCACCCAACACTACAACCTGTGAGAGATGCACTTATATAGCCAAACTGGAAGCAAAGCTCTCTTCACCCGAGAATGGACTAGACAGTCAAGAGGAGAAGGTAAACACTTGCACCACACCACACTCAGCACATATTCCCTCAAAACCTACACCACCAAAACACACTCATAGAAACACAAAACACACACCTACATTTGCGGAGGCTCTCAGTAAAAACCTGCCCAAGCAACAGGGACCTGCAAAGCAGAAACACAAGCAACCTCCACCCCCCAACACAACCCAAATGACACATAGCCCACAAACTCAGTGTGCACTCAACCACAGCCCATAAGGCATAACAACGTACCCAACACTCTTGTCATAGGTGACTCTATAGTCAGGCATACTGATGTTCCACTCACCAGGCTAAACAAGGAGAAAGTTACTGTCAGCTGCTTGTCGGGTGCCAGGATTCGCCACATAACGCATGCACTCAGGTCACTCCACAACAAGTACAAATATGACTCTGTCATTGTCCATGTTGGTGTGAATGACCTGAGACGTACCTCCTTGCACTACATGAAAAGGGACATGGAGGAGCTGTCTGATCTTGTAGCCCAGGCAGGTATGACCCTAGCCCTGAGTAGCATCCTGCCATCACCCAGAATGATACCTCAGTACAAGGACAAAATGATTGAATTCAACAATTGGCTAAGCTTCTGGTTTCATTCTAAGGGGATCCAGTATCTGTCTGCCTGGGATGACATGATCGACAAGCCACGATGCTTGGCCAGAGATGGCCTGCACCTGTCGCCCCTGGGATTCCGGATACTGGCTAAGGCTCTAGCCACCCCTATAGTGCCTTTTTTAGGCAAGGTTCAAATGACAAATTCACCACCCTAACAGGTACAGGCAGGAAGAATCTGAGGGTATTGCTACTCAATGCTAGAAGTCTAAACCTCAAAATGCACTCTCTCGAGGCACTCCTTAAAATGGAGAACATCGACATCTGTGCAGTGACAGAGACCTGGTTCAAGGCTCCAGAGAGTACCCCTGCATTACCAGGCTATAATTCATACCTCACCTTTCGGCCACCTAATCTGGACCGAAAAATTAAAGGCGGAAGCGTGTCCATATTCATTAAGGATATCCACAACTCCAGGCTAGTTGCTCAGCATAATGCATCCGAGATTATCCAAGTGCAACTAACTCTCGGCAAGACCGCAATCCAAATTGTAGCTTGTTCCAGATCCCCCACCATGCCCCAGGATTCCCACTTCTCATTTCTTAATACACTGGAAAATATTAGGGTACAACCTAGCACCCTAATAATGGGTGATTTCAACTACCCTACCATTAACTGGAAAAACTACTCATGTACTAACTCTTCTGCTCAACGTTTTCTGGAATTCATAAATTCCAATGCCATGGATCAACTTATCCACACCCCCACCAGGGGCAGCAATATCCTAGACCTGGTTATTACCAAAATGAGCAACCGGTGCTCCACACCAGAGGTCAATTCCTCATTGGTCAGTTCCAACCATAAGCTAATCACCCTAGACATCCACATCCCTCCCCCACCCCCCATTAGGGAAACCACAGTAAAAGATTTCTCCAAAGCCAACATCACGCTTCTTAAGGCAGAAATGGCAAAGTTCATGACACCCATGCTGACGGACAATAGAGGTATGACTGCTGAATCTTACACAAATGCACTTTATAAGCACTTACATGAGTGCATGGATCATGCAATCCCTAACAGAACCACGATGCTATCCTCCAAAAAAAGGAAGCTAATCTGGTGGTCCCCTGCCATAAACAAACTCTACAACAGAAGAAAGAAACTGTTGCAAAAAAGAGTAAAATCCCATGATTGGAGAAACTCCCTGGTCAGCTTCAGTAAGAAGCTGAGATCCCTCATAAAATCCTCCAAAGCTAGTTATGAAAACAAAATTGCCACTAACTCTAAAGACAACCACAAAGCATTCTATAGCTATGTCAAGAACCTCAATGGCAACACTCAGATCTGCTCTGAGTTACAGCACAATGGCACTAAATATACAGAACCAACGGATATTGCCAACATCCTGGCAGATAGGTTCAGTGCTAACTTTACCCCTCTGTCATTCCCTAAAGGGCCCATCTCTATACCAGAAGAATGCAAAGTTCCTGTCATCAAGGCTGCACAGGTAAAAAAAACACTATCCAAAGCCAAGAGCACAGCATCCATGGGACCTGACGACATCCCAGGCTGTGTTCTACATGAACTACAGAACGAACTGGCACCCCACCTAAGTACCATGTTCAATCATAGCCTCACCTCAGGCTATGTGCCCACTGAATGGCACACAGCGACAGTTATCCCACACCACAAAGGGGGAGCCACCACAGACCCCGGAAACTACCGCCCCGTTAGCTTAATGAGCCTGGTCTGCAAGGCTATGGAGCGTATCACCATGGAACTTATAAACAATGACATTGGTAATCTCCAAACTCAGGACCCCACCCAGTTCTGGTTTGTAAAAGGCAGATCATGTCTCCTAAACCTGATAGACTTCTTTGAAGCAGTCACCAAGGCCGTAGATGAGGGTAACGTGGTTCACACAGGCTATCCAGATCTCGCCAAGGCTTTTGACACCATCCCCCACTTTGGAATTTTACATAAACTCACTAAACTAGGTATAAATCCCTATGTCACAAGATGGGTTGCCAACTGGCTCACTGACAGAACCCACACTGTGAAAGTAGTAGACTCCAAATCCAGCTTCAGACCAGTGACAATTGGAGTACCACAGGGTTCAGTCCTGGGTCCTCTCCTGTTTGGTATATACTTCTCTGAAGTACAGGCCAACACACAAGGTCTTTGGCTAATGAAGTTCGCAGATGACTGCAAACTAGGAGCCATAATCAAAACTCCAAAAGATGTGGACATCCTACAAAAGGGCCTTGCTGAGACAGATGCCTGGTGTCAAAGCCATGGCCTCAAGCTCAATGCCAAAAAGTGCATTGTCATTCCTTTTGGTAAAAACTCAGTACCCATGAACTACCACATAGGTGGTAGTCTACTTAACACCGAAAGTGTGATAAGAGACCTTGGGACACAGGTGGACAGTAGTCTCTCCTTTGATAATCACATCGTCACAGTAGTCAGGAAATCCTTCTATGTGGCACACCTCATCACAAAAGGTTTCTCATCCAGGAAAAAAGAGGTCATTGTTCCCCTCTACTCATCACTCATTAGACCCATTATAGAGTACAATGCCCCTTTTGGTATGTACCTCACAAGACATCTACAACAACTGGAAAGGCCACAGAAATACCTCACAAAGAGGATTACCAGCCTCAAAGAGATGCCCTATTCAAACCATCTCAAAAAACTGCAGCTTTACTCTGTTGCATATCGCCTACTCAGAGGCGAGCTCTGCCTAACACACAAAGCTATATCAAACCCAGAACATTTAGACATGCTCCACTTAAAGAAATCCCAATCCCTACAAGCTACATGCTCTAGGGACCTAAACCTCGTCTCACAATAAACAGAACATGCTGGAGGGATAGATTCCTGTCCCAGAGACTTCCCATACTGTGGAACAAACTACCTATCTATATCAAACAAAGCTCCCCATTAGCACTCTTCAAGAAAAATCTTGATGATTGGATGAGAGATAGGAAATTCACCCCGGGGATCATTTCTGTGGCTCTGCTCAACAGTGGCACAGGAAAATAATTTTCTTGGGTGGCGAAAGCCAGGGTACCTTTGGCTAGGCTTGTATAGGCCCTAGGGCCAATAGCCTAGTATCTACCTATGAGCCTATGAACCTATAAGATAATCTGGAGGCAATAATGAGGCTTGCAGTGTGCAAGAATCTAACTTGTAGAACTTCCAGGCAGAGCTCTTGTCATTAGAGAATTGGCTATACTCCCAGTAAGCTAAAACCCTTTAATTTACTATTGCCATTGACAGAATCAATTAATTCCATGTGAAGAATAAAACCGATAGCTGTGCTGTATGACATACATTGATACTTGCAGATATTACACTTATTAATGTGGATGGCCCAAAACAATGAGCGTGAAGCAGATAACTGGTTATTGTTTTTCAGTAGGTGATACTACACAACCACTGTTCACTCTCTCTCTTTCTCTTCTATTTCTGTAAGCTAGTTCTTTAGTCATCATAGAAGCCTGAGTTCCACCCATGTCCCTAATCATGCTGTGGTGCCTTTTGTGATATTTTATCAAAGGCTATACTGATGTCCATGTGTGCCACATTTACTGGGTTCTTGCTGATGGAGATGTTATAAACTTAACTCAGAATGAACTGCTAAGAATGTTGTTACATGAGACTTTGCTGTTTATTTGTTAAGCCACTGCCATCCAGAGCTCCATTTGCCTGCCCCACAAAATATTTTCTTTCTTCTACTCCTTGAGGGAGGTGAACAGAGATGACATGCGCTCTCTCTTTTGAAGAACCACTGCAAAAGTTGTCATCTAGTCTGGACAAATCTCTCACAAGAGCTCACTTTAGTCAGGTATATGCATGGATGGGGTTGCAGTTCATCCTTTCCCTATGCGGTGTTACATCTCAGTATTCCTTGACCATTTTCCTTGTTACTGTGCTGTCCTTCCTGTTTCCCTTCCCCATTCCCATTTTTAGGTGCTGCTACACTTGGCTTTCTATATTTCTTTATATATATATTTTGTAACAACAAAAGGGAAGAGTGTATTCATAGCTGGTTTTAGGCACCAGTGAATCGTATGGTCATTGGGGGTCCCCTGGGCCTGGGAGTTACCAAAACATATCAAGTTATTTTATTCTGATATTTTGTCAGGTAGCAGGCTTCATAATTTCATTAAATGGTTTACCCGTGACATAGTCCTTTTGATTTACTTAAATCCTGCTAATGGTAAGTCTTTCCAGTAAAATGGCTATTATAGCTGGTGTTAAACATCCATGATAGCTACATCTGGGAGGAGGCACCCTGATCATCTTTGACAGTGTGGGGGCACAGCAAAACGTGCAACTGGTCAGGAAAAAATGATAAGAAAAAAGGGCATTCATTCTCCAGTTACACACTTTATCCTAAATAGGGTTGAGATATGACCCTATTAGGAGAAAGCTGTAATTAGTAAATTAACATGAGCAAGGTAAGCAGTAGAGATCAGCAACCTATAGCAAATAATTTCTGTCCCAGCTTGGATTTTAAGAATAGCAGATGTCGCTGATGTTCCGAGATAATTTTCTCTTTAAAAGAGTTTTATAAATACTGGTAGAGCACCTGGTACTATGGATATCAACTTTTTTGCTCCACAGTTCAGGGTAATGCCAAAAATACTGTATAATAAAGTCTGAAAATTAAGAACATGGTTTAAGTATTATACCATTTCACTTAATAGAATGACACATTTTACATCAACATTCATTTTCTGAATATAAAATATGAAACTCGTTATGTGATATTACTGACTTTCTGTAATCCTGAATGACTTACCAGCAAATCAAACATTTTATGAGGAACTGGGTGAAAATATAAGGCAAATCAGGGATATTCTGTGAAATCAGGGACACTGACAGGAATGCTTTGATCCTCAGTAAGATGAATAAAAGTTAATCAAGCCTGCTGTCTTTTGATGACTGCTAAACAATAGTCACTGATCTGGTGTGACAGTTGTACTGCTGCGCATTGTTATTCATATCTGCTGAAATTAATGTAAAACTAGTGCTGCTACGGTGTGTGTGTGTGTGTGTGTGTAGGGTGGGGATGTAGTTAACAGTAACATGCTGGCCGTAGTTTTCTTCGCTTTCTAGCATAAACATTATCAAGATTGCCATTATACTTGTGTGTATGTGTGTGCGTGTGCAGAGGGGGTTGTAGTATAGTTAAAACTAACAAGTTTGCCAAGATTTCTTTCACTTACCATCAAAAATGTAGGCCTTACACATGATAGGTAGCTGTCTTTGGTGGTTTGGTAGAAGCAGTAAATTTATAAAAAGTAACTGCTCATTGCCGCATTTCTGTGGTGAGTGGCATTGCCATTTCCTGGTACTTTGTTCTGCTTGAGTTCTTGGTTGTGGATTTTTCTATGTGGAGTCTGCATGCCCTCTCTATCTCTGTGTGGAATTGCCTACGCAATCTAGTTTTCTAACAGGATCCCAAAGACCCTTCTCTGAAGGTAAATGTATAGCATGTCTGTTTGTCTTTGTGCATGCTGTGATATACTTGGTTTGCCAGTGTCAGTGCGTGGTCAGTGTGTGTGTGTGTGTGTGTGTGTGTGTGTGTGTGTGTGTGTGTGTGTGTGTCTGTGTGTGCGTGTGTGTGTGTGTGTGTGTGTGTGTGTGTGTGTGTGTGTGTGTAACAATATCACTGATTTTTATCTGTGGGCACACACACAATAATGACAAAAATGCATTTAACAAGTAAATCATTTTCAAAATACATCACACAATTGCTTCTAGAGATCTGGTAGCCCCCACACCCCAAAGTATATAAATTTATTTTGACTTGGTAGCCTCTCTCCTCAACTGCACCCAATGTAAAACGAGCCCTGGTCAGAGTTGTGTATTGAAAGTTGTTGCAGCTTGTCTGCTTGTGCGTGGGGAACTGGAAATGGTGTGGTCATTATTTCTTTAATTTTCCTCACAATCAAATCTCAGAAGTTTACATGTGATTCCGTTACAGCTTGCACTGAGGCTAGGGACATTGTGGTCCTCTCACAGATCTCAGAGTTGTCCAAAGAGTGTCATTATTGCTGGTGTAGAGGCAGTGTACTGTCTAGGGGCAGCAGTTTGGAATGCATTGCTGGGATTATTATTTTTTCTCTTTCCTCACGGTCACACATCAGGTACATATATAGGTGTCTGCCTTCTGGGTGCAAGGGTGAGGAGACATGCTATGTATATGTATGACAGCAGTCACTAGAAATACATGACAGTGGCCATTTGTGGCTTTGCTTTCATCCCAATCTAACATCACAGGAATGCACAGATGGTGGCTGTCTTTTTATGGGGTGGGGTGGGGGGCAGGCAATATTCCCAGATACAATTTGTGTATCCTCTAAGACATTTGTCTTGATAGTTTATTGTGTGCAGCTATTTTGCTAGACTTGAAAATTAAGCCGTGTATACAACTTATGCCTTCCTTGAAAGAAAAAGAAAAAAAAATAAGACTGAATTTCTTTTCTTACTTGTGGTTTTTGCTCAGATGACCACTGGATCAAAAGGGTGTTAAAATGCACTAAAATGTATCTCTGGGCTTCTATAGCACCACAGCTTCCATGACTTAATTCAATTATTTCCAACAGAGTTATTACTGTGCTGTCTTGGCTAGTTAAGCAGTGCTGAAAGGATGCATAATTTTTTTCCCTTAGTTATGTTTTTTGTTTAGGTAATCACTGTGTTGAAAGGTTGTTTAAAAACAAAAACTTTAAAATGCACTTCAGAGCATTTACAAGGCATGGAGCACTGGAGGATGTGTACAGTGGGGTGAAACATTAGGCAGTGGAGGCAGATTTCCCCTAGTGCACCAATTCACTTAAGGCTGACCCTATACATAGGGTTGTTGTAATGTAACATCATTGCAACTAAGAGCCAGTCACTGTGGATGTCCTGCTGTGAGATGGACCAACATGGTGGGCTACATAGACCTGTCATAATGTAAGAGTATTGTAGACATAGTTCAGTCAGTTTGTACTGCTCCTAAATCATTGTAGCATCAAATAAAAGTTTGTTCAATGGAGAGGCAACATTGACTGGGTGATACTTAGGCTGAAGTAGCATAGGGTCTCCAACTTGACACTTGCTGGGGTCTGCACAATGTTCACACAAGCCCTGAGTGTACTTAGTGCCTTAGCCTTCCCTATACTTCTTCATAGCCCTTTACAACTGTCAGTTTTTAAATGATGACATAATTCTACATGTTTCTGTTACTGTGGCTATTCTTTAATTTTCCAGTCTCATACCAGAAGTTACAAATCATTCCTTTGTCATGCTGTTGTAACTAAATTAGGCTCATCTCCTAATCATTTCCTTCTTAGGGCCACTATTTCAGCATTTCCTCTTTTACTCTTCCCTTTGTATGTCTTATTTGTAAGAAAGTTCATCACACATAGAGAGCTGGACACTTTTATTCTGTTCCTTTATAAACTGCATTGTCAATACAAAAAAATCTAAGAAATCTGGGGGACTTGAGGAAATAATACCTTGTACATTCTGTCAATTACACTGTCTGTGCCACACAGTAATTTCACATTTTTATTGTATTAACAATACTTCCTAACATCAGTCATGTTGTACAAGAATACATATGCATTATCCTAGCAAAGAACCATATCCCACAAACGACTGCTATTTCTGTTACTTCACCAACATGGGACTCTTCTCCTGCTTAGCCGTCACTCTTCTTGCCTGGACAACTTTCAGATTGAAGGACGGATGATAAATCCATTATTTTTCCTACTAGAATGTGACTGGATATAAAGGTCATTAAAGTCACACTTTTCCAAACTTTTATCAAACTAAGCCTTGAAAAAGCAGGAATATTTTAGCTTATTGGAGCTCAGAAACCCTTTAAGTGACATATTTCTATTTGAAGACATATTTATTTTATAAATCAGTTTAAACTGCTTTATTCTAATGAACCAATCCTGGATGTTTGGATGTTTTAATTGGATTAAGCAATATATTTGCTTAGTTACAGGCTGCCAAAATGGGTGGTTCTCTCTCTCTTAGCTGTATTAAAAATGTAGATTGTATATTAAGAAAGGCATTTTCGCTATGTTCTGCTTAACATACTTGGCAAAATTTATTATAGGCACTTTATCATGTTTTGCTCTTATATGATTTCTTAATTAGAAAGTACTACTGTAAAGCCTCTTGCAGTCAGAGTTTCTTGTAATTATTTAGCAGTTGGTTTGTTTCTATAAGTTCGTATGTATTATTTATTAAGTGGCATTAGTTAATGTGAAGGGCAGAAGGCCCCTAAACAAAAATATAACACTTCAATAAGAAGAAATTATACCAGTTAATAAACTATACAGTTACACCATGACTTCTAAAGTAATAATAATTCTTGTGGGGTTAGACAGACACAGTGATACCCCAATAGCTCCACAGATCAGGATGGAACAGTATCAATAAAAAAAAAAAACTAATTTGCAATGCTGACAGGTTAATAATCTGATTGCAAATGCTGCATTACTGTTATTTATGCCTGAAGAGGTCTTTAAGATTGGTACCCATGAATATAATGATTTTTGCAAATGTGATTATGTCTTTTATGTTACAGTTTGCAAGCTTTACCTCACATAATCACATATCCTGCATGCATCAAAGATTGCAGCCACAGTACTATATGCATAAACATACATACGTATATTTATCTATCTACATATATTTACAGCTATATATATATATATATATATATATATATATATATATATATATATATGTATATAAACAGCTATATAAATGCAGTAGTTAGTTATTGTGGTACTGCCCATTCCCTGGCAATGATTCTGATTGAAATTATACCTTTACTGCTAAGACTTCAGATATTACATAGGAAAAATAATCTTAAGAATCCTGCTGTTTCATTTTGTACTCCTTGAGCTTATTATTATAGTTCGTTCATCTGCTTTCATTTCATTTTTCATTGAGCAGAATTATAGCATTAAATATGACATTCCCATTAATGATTTTCAAGTGCTCTGTCATGCTGTTGTAGAGGCATCCATTTAATTATTTTCTGTTTCCTTGAGTTTTATGAGATTTTTTTCTCTTAGCATACATTCAAGCAGCTGATCTACCATAGAAGAGAAATCCTAGCCTAAGCCCTTGTAACTAAAGCTCACGGGTTAACTGAAATCAGTCACCTCTAAGATACAAAAATGAAGCTAAACACTGCAGTCCATTTTGTCCAAAGAGCTAAGTAAAGAAAAAAAAATTAACATTTATGACTTACTAGAATGTCTTTTTTTATCTTTTTAAATGTTAATAGTTCAGAATTTACTGTGATTTGTTGACAGAGATTTTTAGTTTTATTATTTCATAAAACAGACCTTCCGCTTACTAAAATTATAAAAGACGTTTGTCAAGTCTTTATACAGAATTCCATTGTAAAAAAGTTCAAAGGTAATAAAAATATGCATATTGTACCAGAAGCATAACTTTCCATTGAAACAGAAAGCAGTTAGTCCAAGATTGATTGACTACTTTCTATCAAAAATGTAAACATCAAACCACTGAGAAATGAAAAAAAAAAGTTTTTTAGGAAGGTTGCAAGCCTCCCCGCACCCCTAGCCACACCTAATAATTATATATACCGACTCTGAGATCATACTACAGTGGGGAAAGGGCATATACCCTGACCCCCACTGTACCATGATATATTAGTTAAAAATCAGGCACTTTTTGATCTTCTGAATTTTCAATCCACTATATTTGCTTTCTCACACGTCAATGTAAAAGCCAGTTCAACATAAGGTTCTGCACCTATTGAACCTTATGTTGATAACTTTATATATGTCTTCCATTCTGAGTCTGTCTGAAATGTGGTTAAAGTGTGACAGTGATTTTGTGACATTTTAGATGTGATCATTCCTTACCTTGCAAGACAGTGCTTTTAGATGAAGACCTAGTACAGCTGTTATAGTGATTTTACCATGATGGGAATGTCTTACACAAAACTATAGTAACTACAGAAGCTTAATCTACTTTCCTATAAGAAATTGTAGTAACCATTCTGTTCCAAAAAAAGAAAAATATAAGTTTTAGAATCTCTGGATATAACCACCTTTGGTGGTGTAGATGCTGCAGTTTTTTGAGTACTAGTTGAAATCATCAGTTATGCAGACATTTTAATTGGTAATTCTACAAGCATACTTAGGAAGTTGTCGGGAGACATGGAGGGTGTCCTAGAGGATAATATAAGTTGATGTTTTTATTTATTTTATTTATTTTACATTTGTTGACCGGGATAGTCCGAATGGATACATGTCCATTTTCAGTGGATTCCCGGGGAGAAAAGCTCCAAGGTAAGCAGTTAAGATTAAGATACAATATTTACAGTGGTTACATACCTAAACAAGTTATACAAGTTCCAAGGTTAGAAATAATCCCGAGTGTAGGTCAGGATTAAGTAACACAGGTAAGCTAAAATACTGTTTTTAACTCATTCAGATAAGATTACAGATACAATATTTACAGTGGTTACATACCCAAACAAGTTATAGAAGTTCCAAGGTTAGAGATAATCCCAAGTGTAGGTCAGGATTAAGTGACACAGGTAAGTTAAATTACTGTTTTTAACTCATTCTAGAGGTGAGTTAGTCAGGTTTGCTACATTGACATAGCCAGTTTAGTGACAAATGTTGCTTGAGTCTTGTCTTAAATTGACTCAGGGTGGTAAGTAAAGTAATATCAGTTGGAGAGAGTTCCAGGATCTACCTACAGAGTTGGCGAAGAGGGAGTCATTAGTTTTGATAGTCTGAACTAGTAGTCTATTAGAAGATCGAAGAGGTCTGGGATTGTTATAGGGGGGGTGATAATATTTTTAAGAGCAGGAGTACTGTCCAAATTGTAAAGGATTTTATAGGCCATAATCAGTAGGTTATACTGGATCAAGCTGGGTAATTCTAGCCACCCAAGATGGTTTAGGTTGATACAATGATGTGTCCTATAAGGCAGCCCAGTGGCAAATCTGGCAATGTGGTTGTACCAGATAGAGTGTTTGTTAAGGACAGACATGTTTAGACTAGAGAGTAAAGGGGGTGCATACAGAAGAGTTGAAAGGAGGTGAAAACGAGCTATGTCAAATCTAGCAGGAGGGGTTAAGAAGGCTTTTATCCTATAAAGTGACCCTAATTTTTTTATTTATGGTCTTGATGGATTGATTAACATGTTGGTTGAATTTAAGATTATTATCTATGATAACACCTAGTAGATTTGAAGAGGAGTCTGGGGAGATTATTGTGCCATTATTAGATTTTATGATAAAGGTGAATGCAGTAGGCCTAGGTGTTGGTGAGAAAAGCAACATTTTAATTTTTTGGAATTTAGGATCAGACGAAACTAGAAATCCAGTTTTCAATTGTGTTAAAGATGGTCTGTATAGCTGACCAGAGCTCTGTTGGAGATGTGGCTGAGCAGATCATGGTGAAATCATCAGCATATTGGATACAGCTGACTTTTGGGATAACAGTATAAAGGTTGTTAATGAAGATGGAGAACAGAAGGGGCCCTAGCATAGAACCCTGGGGTACACCAAGGGTGATGGGTAGGAGTTTAGAGAGTTACTTTTTGCCAAAGGACAGCCTGCTGTCTATCATTCAGATAAGACTGGAACCAATGAAGGGCTTTAGTATCTAGGCAGAATGTTTTCAGGGTGTGGATTAAAAGTTGGTGATCGACCATATCAAGAGCCTTGGAGAGATCCCAGAAGAGGGCAGAGGATATATTATTATTGTTGTGATTAAGGTTTATGGTATTGGAGAAGTCTAGGAGGGCTGAAGTAGTGCTCTGGTGAGGACGGAAGCCATGCTGGAAGTCTGCCATAAGGTTATTCTGAATTAAGTAGTGCATCAGTTGTCTATGAATAAATTTTTCCATAATTTTTGCAAGTGAGGATAATATAGCCATTGGCCTATAATTGGAAAGCTCAGTAGAGCTACCTCCTTTGTGAAGTGGATTACATAGGATATTTTCCAAATGGTGGGGATTTTGGCTTCTGCTATAGTTCGATTGATTAGTATCGAGAAGGGGTAAGCAATGGCATCAGCTGCTTTTTGTAGATACTCGGCAGGGAGTTGATCAGCAGAGAGTGTAGTTGGTTTTAATTTTTTGATCAAGGTACGGATAAGTGAAGTGGCAACTGGTTGGAATCTAAATGTGAGTTGATTTCTAGGGGTGGCACCCTCAGGGCCAGGGGAGCTGGGAGGTAGTTGGCTAGCCTGGGCTTGAATTGTCTCAGTAAAGAATCGGTTAAAACTGTCAGAGCCTTCCTCAAAAAGTTTATCAGTGGTGGATGCAGGGATGTTTTGTATTGTTCAGGTAATTCTGAGTACACTTACTTCAGTTCATGGGTCTGTAGGAATGTGTCTGGAGGTGATGTGGTCCCTGGCAAATATGGAAAGCCCACTGCAGTTTCTCTCAGGACTGAATGCATGGTAAGTACAAAACCCAGGTATGGAGGGACTGTTATCTTTATAGTGAAACCAAAATTCTCAATAAATACACAAATTTGTATGTGTTCAAGTAGCAGAACAGATTCAAGATTAGGCAAATTGTTATCAAGACTTCTGGAGTTAAAAAGAGTGACCTTGATATGGTCTGATTTAGGGTTGGAAATTGTTTCACTGATATCTGCTGTGTTGGTATGTGCTTTAGTTGGACTCTGCTTAAAAATGTCACTATGGGGACAGCAAAGGCTTTACCCAGTATGCCAAAGTCATGGAAAGACAGGTGATTGCCACCCTTGGTGAAGCACATTAGACTATCAATCATCTCACTCCATGCTGAGACATACTGGACCCCCACCCCCCACAGAATTACATGAACTACTAAACCAATTATTAAAGTTAATCATCTTTTTTGCATATAGGTATCATTCTGCATAAAGGAAGGATTCCATATAGGCGCAGCACCTTATCTGTGTTGGACACATGCATGGTGAGACGCAACGTGTTTGTCTGCTTGTCACAGAGGGTTATGCCTTAACTCATTCACACCCACATGGGCAACCACTACATCATAATCATGTCTCTCTAGTGAGAGATACTTTAGAGTAATTGTGATGTCATGGACCCTGGTACTGGAAAGACAACTAACCGTTACACATCTTTTGTCCATTCTTATGAGCTTAGCGTCAGTGACTATGAAGACATTACTATTTTTACTCAAAGAATTTTGATATTAGATGGTTTGTGGTCTGCCTCCTTGTGACCCTTTACTACGTGTGAGTATGGTGATGATGTGGTAGTGGATAGCTGCTGGGAACTAGTCTTCTTATCACTAGGAGGCTTCTGGAGTGGCATTTTACAGCATCAGTATAAGTCAGCTTAGTGTGGGTGTGAGGAAATGTGGGTGGCATTGTGGGATCCTTCAAGGTCATCTTATTGGGCGAAAGGGGTACCCCCAGATTGTAGGGATATTTGTACCTCAAACAGATTGAATTATTTGTGCCAAACAGAGGTTCATTGTCTTCTGAAGTATATGGCAGTTGTTACACTGCCTGAGTATACCAGTGATATAAGACTGGCAACAGCAGGAACACAAGCGGGGTCATTTCCATTTTGTCCATATGGGTCTTGGATTTTGTTTTATCTGTATTCAAAATATGCTGTTTATAACTTGGCTAGGTGTAGGGCATAGAAAGAGAACCAAGCTAAGTGATGACACAAATAATTATGAGCACTGGAATAGTACATCCATATACACCCTATGACAGAACAATACAGTTGATGCAGCAATCACTGCAGCAATTAGGAGTCTTCCCAACTATTAACACAGAGGTGGCATTGCAGGGCACAGCATGCAACTTTGATATTTTTTGTTTGCTCCTTTTTTTATTACCTGTTATAGTAGTCATGTTGATTTTTGTTACACTGCTCATGTTGATTTTCGTAACAGTACTCAACTGTAATCTATAAATGTTTGCTTCATAGAGCTTTTCTCCCTTGCCCTCCAGTGAAAATGGGCTCCTGGCCCAGTCAGACACTCCTGGTAAACACATGTAAAATAAATAAACAAATAGATAAACTAATGTCCTAGAACACACACACACACACACACACACACACACACACACACACACACACACACACACACACACACACACACACAAACACTCTCCCCCCCCCACCACACACACACACACACACACACACACACACACACACACACACACACACACACACACACACACACACACACAAACACTCTCCCACCCCCGCCACACACACACACACACACACACACACACACACACACACACACACACACACACACACACATACATTATTTTCCTCAGAAGATAAATGGTAGCTTATACCTTCTTCCCTGCTGCTTGAAGATGGTAAAGACAGGAGGCAAAGCCAATAAAAAAAAAAAAAACAGGTCAAACCTGGCTCCAGCAAGAGCTCAGATGCTTAGCTCACATTACTCTAGGTAACGTAATTCACTACTAAGCCATCAGCAGTCTTAACACCCAGAACAGCAGCAAATAACTCTTTCACAAGACAGTAGTAGTATTTCAAGATGGCACCCACACACTGACAAACTAACTTGTGCCCAATTAGCAATAAGCATTGAAGTCAGAAAAATATCTCAGGTGTTCCATGATAATTGAAGATACTGAAAAAACAAGTCTGGATTCACACAATGTGTTTCAATAAAAGGATGTCTTTCTGAATATCCCCCTGTGCTGCATGAAGTTCTTCAGGGTTCAGTTTTGGGCCCCTTTCATAGGTAAGTACTAGGTCAACTGCCCTTGTGGACAATTTTAAGCCTAGCCAATTTCCCCTCTAAAGGTGAGAACCAAACCCTGTACTTTGTGTTTGAGAGGGAAGGACTATATTATACCAACCCCTACCCCCAGCCTATGACCACCATGTAGTCCTATTAATAATCACTGCTGGCAAGCAAAGTATGGAGATGATTACAAGACAGGATTCATATTTCTCTGTAAGGTGGACTTCACACCAATATCTGAATGTTGTCATCAATTTTCAACCGGGGCCAATGAAGGTAATATAAACTTTAGTAAAACTAATGGGAAGTAATGTATATTGGAGGCCTTGTACTTAACACCCAATTTATTTCTCAGTGATGTTATTTTACATGAAACCAGTAACTACAAAGATTTATGAATTTCTATTTCTTTGAATCTTTAATTTTCATCTCATGTAAATAGTATCAGGAAACGCCCTTCTCATCTAATGAACTGCGTCTCAAAAGTTTTATCTTTAAGAGATGAAGATAGTTTATTACGTTTATATAAAAAATATATTTGTCCAGTTTTCGAGTATAATAGACCATTTTGTTTGTACAATAGGAATCCACTTGCCTTTCTCAAAACAGTTCACAAAAAGATTGCCTTCTGTTCAACATTTATTGTATCAAGAAAATGTCAGTCCTTGAATTTATATTCACTTCACTTCAGGCATACTAGTGGTAAAGAGATGAGTGCCAGTAAAAATCCTTCATGCTGAAATGTTACACACAGTGTTACTGTTTCTAACCATTCCAGGGGATATAGGCAACATTCATTTTTATCCCACTATGTAGAACATCTTTAAGAAGTAAATTTATAACACAAGCAATTCCTAGGCTATGGATTTGAAATATCTGTTGATGTTAGGTTGTCCCCGAATATGTTAACTTTAAATCTAATTTTGACCATTGGATGGGTGATGATTTTTATAATACTGAGGTTAACAAAGGAGCGTTCCTAGATAATGCTTGGGCCTGAACACTATAAAAAAAGTATGAAAAACGTATGAGTAAAACTGAAGATGCATATCTCATGGTACTCCAGACAACAGGAGAGAAGACACACAAGCTGAATAATATATTAAAACATTGAAACAGCCACCAAAATATTACTTGCCAATAAGTTAGTAATAATTTAAACTTCCAGAACAGCAGCACATTACCTTTTCTCACAAGATAATTATTACCAATGTTCCAATATGGACCACACTAAGTTATCCCTATTAGCAATATAGTTTGAAATCAGCCAAACAACAGTTGTCTAAGATGGTAGAAGACAATTTAAACATTTCTGAAGGGACTGAATAAGGGAGTCAACCCTAATGAAAACAGTTTAAATCTGGTTTTAGCAATAGCCCAGATGCATAGCTCACGGCACTCCAGACAAAAGGATAGCAAGGCCCACAGGCAAAAAAAAAAAATACAAACAATAGGTGTGAGTGTGCATGTGAGTGTGTAGTGTGGAAGAACTATCATGGTAGGTCTAGCCACCCAGGGGTGTAAACCTTGGCTCTAGATGATTGCCATTACTAAATTGTTAAACTGACACTGCAATCCCATGTGCAATAACGGGAAAAGGGAGTTGTGGATGGATGGATGGATGGATGGATGGATGGATGGATGGATGGCTGGATAGAACTGAAACAGTCAATCTGAATACGGTTTACTGCTAGGACCAGCAGTAATTTGAAGTCACAGAACAATAGCAAACCATCTCCTCTTAAAAGATAATTATTACCAGTATTCCAAGATGGCCCCTAAGCAGTGGCTGACTAAGTTAGCAATATGCACTAAACTTTGAAAAATATGCTATCTCAGAATTTACATGACAATTTAATCACTTACAACACATTTCCATAGAATTTAAAGGGATGGATGAAATGAGACCAGTCCAGTAGAACAGGTCAAATGTGGTTCCAGCAAGAGATCCGATACAAAGCTCACAGAACTCCAGAAAAGATCACAGTGGTTGAATTGGATTTTCCAGCTTCTTTGAGCACATAAACTTGATTTTGGTTAGCCAGCTTTTACAGGAACACAGCCTTTACAGAATTAAAGTGATTTGTTCATGTTAATGTGTGCATCGAGGCATGTAGTGAATTAAGTACCACAAATTCATTTGCATCATTCTCATTTTATAGATATTTTACTTGCTTTTTAATGAAAAGATTTGTGCGCTTTCTGCTAAACTGCAGCTCAAATAAATTTAGTGTATCCATAGCGATGTCAGTGTAGAAATAATGAGAGCTTCATACATAGAATTTAATAGGCTTGTTTTAGTGCATGTGCAACAGTGTGACTATTGAAGTGCACAGACACACTTCTTGCTTTCAAAAATCATGGTCATTCCTTAGGTTAAAGTTTACTTTCTAAGTTCAGTGGCATCATTGTAAGGAAAGTGTGAGTTTCATTTTTTTTCCTTGCAAAGCAGCAGCCAAAAACATTCATTATATGGTTTTGAAAATGTTGTTCAGCATTCCGTCCACTACATGACATAGATCAAAGGTAAGTAAATATGTATGACTAACGTACTTTAAATAACTAGAGGTTTGCTCAGCTTGGGTATTTTTCAATGCTGAGTAGACATCACTCTAATGTACAATCTAGGGAGTAGACTAAGAAGAAAGAGGTTGAGACCAGAAATCCCTTTTTCCAATTAAATTCGTACTACAAGGACTTCAGTAGCTTCCTAGGACAGGGTCAGCAGTGTGCCAACCTCTGGTAAGAATACAGAATCCCATATACTAGCTATCTAAGCTTGTGCTCTGCTGAATGACTGGAGTGCCTGATTTTCCTGTCTAGTTCTCATAGGATGTGGAGCATTACTCACTTCAAAGAACTGAAGGTTTGCTTCATTTGGCACTTTGCCATGCTTCTTGCAGAACTTCTGGGCAGTGTGAATCCTATTTGGTTAGCAGTACAAAAGCCTGGCCTACAACAGGTAAAGCAACTTCTATATAATTGATCTGAATTATATAAAATGTATTGCCTTTTCTCTGTTTCATTAACTTCAACTTACTTGCATTTTTATGATTGGATCTATTACTAAGCTTGAATTCAGTATATTTCTAGTAGTTATTAGTTAGTTCTATTTAAACATGAAGTATGCTATAATACAATTAGCAGATTTGCTAACAATTCCCCATTTAGAACACACCACTGTATTTCATTGCAGCAACTTGATTGGATAGAATTACCCAGTCACCTTACATATACTCAACTTTCTATAGCCTATAAGATAATATATCAACCTGAGAAATATCCAACAACCTGAGGAATATCCAACTCTACAAAATCTACTTAAGACCCATTCCAACAGTAGACAACTCAGATCTCAGATTCTCTGCTAAGCTCCTTCTACAAGTCTCTAAGTCTAATAACTTCCATGGTGACTCTTTATATTCCAGTAGTATCTCCAGGTTATGGAACATGACCCCGCATCCAATACTTTCCACTTCTATCTCTCATATATTTAAAACACTTCTCAAGTCTCACCTGTCCAAGCCACGGCTCTGCTCATGTCTTAAACCAGGCTGAATATTATTACTATTGTACTATTTATAGTACTATTTTCTTCTTAATTCGTCTAATACTCTGTCATTTTTTCTTACTAAGTTGCCTGCATCTTTTTTCGTTCTCTCTTCCATAATCGTTTAATCCTTTCTTTTTCTTTCTAACTCTGAGTTATAACTTTCTTTTGTCACTTTTTAACCAAATACTACATTTTAACACTCCCTTTGTCTACCTCTTAAACAATTTGCCCTGTTTATATATTTTTCTAATTTTATTTAAACTATCTGTATATTTTATTTTTATTTATTTATATATTTTTATTTTATATTTTATATAATACAGTTGAAAATATAGCATAATTGTAATGTGGGGCTTTTCCTCCTGGTCCTCCACTGAAAAAGGCTTAATAGCCCAGTTGGACTATCCCGGTAAACAAAAATAAAATAAATAAAAATAAATAAATTATTCATTAGCCTTTGATATCGTCTTGGCAATCAAGCTAGATTTATGCGCATATTGTTGATCGCTTTATTAACTGAACTCTGTTTTAATACTTTGTTGGCTATTCTGCTGTCATTTTGTGCTGATATTGTTTCATATATAGGTTGTATATTTACTGAATTGTGATTTAATAAATGGACCCTGTTTTAATTCCACCTCTTGCTTATTGATTGGATGTTTATTATTTATGTTGACCATCTACTATCTGTTTCTTTTGCTCTGATTGCCTAGTACAGGTGTTCACTTATTAGTGATGAGATTTATTCATGCTGATATCTAATCACTCATTACCTTACTGACCTTGCATAAATCCAAATGAAAATAAACAGGTACATTAATAAATCTGTACTTACTGTAGTTGTACTGTTTGGTGGCAGCTATTATCATTCAGCTGCTACACTTAGTGCTAAATTGTAGTTATACACATAATCTCATAATACCTCATTATATCTCTAATCATGTTATTAATCTTCCTTTTAGTATTTTAAATTTATCTAAACCCTTCAATATCCTTATTTCATACACATTGGCCAAAGCCTAGCACTTTAGCCACTGTTAACTATCTAGAGTCCACTACTGTGATGAACTATTTCTTACCACCACTACATCTACCTTTTTCAGTTAGTACTGCATCCAACCTATCTGGCTGTAAACTATGAAATTACAGACCCTTTATTCCGTTTCCTTGATCAGCTGATTTTCCATAGGCATTATAAGGTAGTTCAGTAACTGACACATGTTTACTGACAAAACATTATTATTATTATTATCTAGCACTAAATCCATGTGAAAGAGACACATTTGCATAAACAAACTGGTGATATATATTATGGATCTTGTCAGTATACATCAGCCCAAATATGTTATTTATTTATTTACAATTCGTTAAGCAGGTTAGTCCTACTAGGCTAGTGGCCACTTTCAGGGGAGACCTGATTAGGTATTTACACTACTATATGACTGCATTAGGGGACTTCACCTACTCTTGCTGTGGGATCATTTACATTCACCTGTGCTACTACCTGTTCAAGTAGATGGGACCACAGTTTGACATCTCATCTGAAGGAGGACACACTCAGGAGTGTCACCCCCACCCCATACTGTACTTCAGTGTTAGTAGTGGATCTACTTTGTGTGGGAATAGAACCCACAGCCTTCTGCAGCAAAGGCAATGTGCTACCTATTGCATCACTGACACTACAAATGCATATTCAGGTATGCTGATGGAGTGAAACAAACTTACCAAAGTCATTCACAAGACATGATGCATGCACATGTAGCCTCACTGTCACATTAACCGAGTACTCACATGGATACATCAGTATCCATGCCTGCTCCTACCCATACCTTTCAACCTCTTAGTGCAAGAAATCTGGACAAAGCTCAACAAAATGGGGGAAAAAGGTCCCAAAATAGGGACACATTTTAAATATTGCTCTTATAAACTTAGTAAGTTGTTAGAGTGGTAGGGTTTGTTTTAACATACATTTTCTGAAGGATTTAAACTCTGAAATTCAAATGTATGACATTACTTAGTGACTTCAGTCCTCAGATCATCCAAGTAATTTGCCAGAAAACAACAAATTTTATTAGCAACCAACCAAAAATATGAGCTAAACATATGGAATTCTGCAAACATCTGGATAGTTGAGAGGTATGCTCCTACCACACTGGCAAATACTGTTACAAGGAATTGCCAAGGAACAATGGAAGTGCCCTTAAGGCACGCCCAGCTTGCAGCTACAATATATAATGATACCAGAAATACTCTAGTTATTGGTAATGACTCAGCTGTCAGGCATACATGTTCTACATTAACCAGACTGATATTTTTGATCAGGGTCATCACCAACCTCACAGGACTAAAAGCATCCAAAATGTAAATACGACCTTGTCTTTGCTCATATTAAAGTGAACATTCTCATGTGGAGATTCAGACAAAGATATAGATTCATAAGGGAGGGAAATCTGTTGTGGTGAGTACTATTCTAACGTCTCCTAGAAAGATACCTAAATATGAATCATCTAGCACTGTCTTCAGTGAATGGCTGTTTTAATGGTGTCATTTTAGGGGGATCCACTTTGAGACATCCTGGAAAAACATGGTAGGCAGACCTTCCTGCTTTATCTGACATGGGCTACACTTGTCCTTCAAGGTATTTTGCATAATGGGAAAAAACTTTTCCACAACCCCAAATGCCTCTTTTATGCAAAATAAAATTACTAGACATTATAGGGATTCTAGTCAATACAACTGGAGACAGGCAACATGCCTGACTTCATAGGTTCATAGGTTGGTACTAGGCTATCGGCCCTAGGACCTATACAAGCCTAGCCATAACAATTCCCTGGATATTTCTTCCCACAATATTTATATCTCTGGACTCCTGTCTAGCAGGGTGACTGACATGATCCCCGGGGTGAATTTCCTATCTCCCATCCAATCATCAAGGTTCCTTTTGAAGAGGGCCAAGGAGGCGCTCCGCTTGACATGTATGGGTAGTCTATTCAAGAGAATGGAGAGTCACTGGGTCAGGAACCTATCCCTCTCGCATGTTTTGTTCATTGTGATGACAAGGTTTAGATCCCTGGAGCGTGTGGCTCTGAGGAATTGGGATTTCTTTAAGTGGAGCATGTCCAACAGCTCAGGGTTTGACATGGCCTTGTATGTTAAGCATAGATTGCCTCTGAGTAGACGACATGCCACAGAGTATAGCTGGAGTTTTTTTAGATGGTCAGCATATGGCATCTGCTTTAAGCCTGTGATTCTTTTAGTGAGGTATTTATGTGGCCTTTCCAGCTGTTGCAGATGTCTTGTGAGGTACGTACCAAATAGGGCATTATACTCTATAATGGGTCTAATGAGGGATGAGTACAGTGGGACAATGACCTCCATTTTTCTGGATGAAAAGCCCTTAGTGATGAAGTGTGCCACATAGAAGGATTTTCTGACTGTTGTGGCAATGTGGTTATCAAAAGTGAGACCACTGTCCACCTGTGTCCCTAAGTCTCTCATCACACTTTTGATGTTTAATGTACTGTAATTCATTGGTACATGTTTTTTTTCCAAAGGGGATAACTCCCAGTTTGCAGTCATCTGCGAACTTTGTTAGCCAGAGTCCCTTAGTGTTGGCCTGTACTTCAGAGAAGTAGATGCCAAAAAAGAGTGGTCCCAGGACTGAACCCTGAGGTACTCCACTTGTCACTTGTCTGGAGCTGGATTTGGAGTCGGCTACTTTTACAATCTGGGTTCTAGCAGTAAGCCAGTTGGTATCCCATTGAGTGATATAGGGATTTATGCCCAGCTTAGTAAGTTTATCTATGATTCCAGAGTAGGAGATGGTGCTGAAGGCCTTGGCGAGGTCCAGATAGGCTGTGTGGACCGCCTTACCCTTGTCCACAGCTCTGGAGACTGATTCAAAGAAGCCAATCAGATTCAGGAGACAAGATCAGCCCTTCGCAAACCCAAACTGGATGGGGTCCAGTGTTTGAAGGTTGCCAAGGTCTTTGTTCATAAGTTCCATGATAATGCGTTCCATGCCCTTGCAGATCAGGCTTGTCAGACTGATCGGACGGTAGTTCCCCAGATCCAAGGCGGATCCCCCCTTGTGGAGTGGGATAACTGTAGCTGTGCGCCACTCAGTGGGCATGAAGCCAGAGGTGAGGCTATGATTAAACATGACACTTAGGTGAGGTGGCAGTTCAGGGGGATGTCATCTGGTCCCACGGATGCTGTATTCTTAGCTTTGGAGAGTGCGGTTTCTACCTGTGAGGCCATGATTACTGGAATTTGACAATCTTTTGGTATTGAGATGGGCCCTTTAGGGGGTGAGAGGGGGGTGAAGTTGGCACTAAACCAATCTGCCAGGATAGTAGCAATATCCTTGGGATCAGTATATTTAATGCCATTCTGTTGTAGCTCAGAGCAGATCTGAGCTTTGCCATTTAGATTCTTGACATAACTATAGAATGCCTTGTGATTGTCTTTGGAATCTTTGGCAATTTTATTTTCGTAACTAGGTTTTGAGGATTTTATGAGGGATCTCAGCTTCTTACTGAGGCTGGTGAGGGAGTTTTTTGCATCCTGGGATTTTCCTCTTTTCTGCAACATTTTCTTCCTTCTGTTGTATAGTTTGTTTATAGCAGGGGACCACCAGATTGGCTTCCTTTTTTTGGAGAAGAGCATATTGGTTCTATTTGGGATGGCATGAGTCATGCATGAATGGATGTGCTTGTACAGTGCCTTAGTGTAGGATTCTGCAGTTGAACTTTCAGATCCCATCTGCATGGGTGGCGTGAAGTTTGTCACTTCTGACTTCAGTAACATGAAGTTAGCTTTGGAGAAGTTTTTAAATGAGGTTTTCTTACTGGGGGGTGGGGGGGATGTGGATGTCAAGGGTGATTTGCTTATGGTCAGACCTGTTCAATGAGGGGGTGACCACTGGTTTGGAGCATCTATCTCCCATGTTGGTAATGACCAGGTCTATGATATTGGAGCCCCTGGTGAGACAATGGATTAGTTGATCCAGGGCATTGGAATTTATGAATTCCAAGAACCATTGGGAAAAGGAGTTGGTACCCGAGTAGTTTTCCCAGTTAATGGCAGGGTAGTTGACATTACCCAGTATTAGTGTGTTTGGTTGTATCTTAATATTTTCCAGTATGTTTAGAAAGGTGTAGTGAGAATCTTGGGGCATGGTGGGGGATCTGTAGCAAGCTACACTTTGGATTGCAGTCTTACCTAGTGTTAGTTGCACCTGGAGAATTTCAGATGCATTGTGTTGGGCAACTAGCCTGGAGGTGTGACTATCCTTGGTGAATATGGACACTCCTCCTTTAGTGTTTTGGTCTTGGTTTTGTGGCAGAAAAGTGTGATAAGAGTTGTAGCCTGGTATTGCAGGAGTGCTCTCTGGAGCCCTGAACCAGGTCTCAGTTACTGCACATATATCGATGTTCTCCATTTTTAGGAGTGCCTCGAGAGAGTGCAGTTTGAGGTTTAGACTTTTAGCATTGAGTAGCATTACCTTCAGATTTTGCATGCTTGTATCTGTTACGGTGGTGGTTTTATCCTTTGAACATTGCCTAAAAAAGGCACTATAGGGGTGGCAAGAGTTTGGAAACTTTCTTTTAACTGGAGGCACAAGATGCAAAATATCTCACTTGCAAAATTTCCTTTAACTGGAGACTATACATATGTATTTGTCTCATCCCAACTTACATCTACCTTGATTTAGTACAGATAGAAATCACTGTTAAAAAAAAAGTATTACTTTTTCAATAATTACAGGTCTATGTCTATGTCCCTGGAAAAACATATTCCCTGGGATTCAATAAATTATGTGTAGACTTTGGCAAAGCTTACCCAGAGTTTACATGTGTGTGCATTGAACAGTAGTGCTCATTGCATATTCATGCTGAGTATGAAGGCCACCAGCCTAGCTAGCCAGAATTTTGTAGATAATTCTGTAAATATTAATATAAGCCACAGGCTTGTTCTCTTAAATTGAAGAAAATTGTGTTAAATGTTGGATGTCAAAAATGTAACAGTACACTGTGCTGGAAACAAAACCTGATAAGTCAAGCCTTGCATGACTATTTGATCTCAAACTCAGAGCCATGATGTCTGGACCAGAAGATTCTTTCTATTGTTTTGAGACCAGAGTTAATTGCTAGATTTTACATATATAATCCCCAGGATTCAGCAAGCTCTGTACTGCGTGCAGGAATAGTGCAAGAGCTGCTGCAGGCAATATGGCTGCCATGCCATCCAGGAATAAGCTCCCAGGACATGCACGAGCAATCCTGCATGGACACAGTCCCTGTATGCTAATTACCCCATTTGCTGGTGAAAATCATGCAAATGAGGTGAATTAGCGATCCAGGAAGCAAGCAGACATCTGTGCAGGAATAGTGTAGACTGCAGAAATGTATTCAGCCAGTAGCTGAATACATTTCTGCAAACTACAAAACGGAGGCATGACAGCTCATAGTAGGCATGCCAAAGGCCAAATATATGGACAGAGGCATGAAGAATAATTTCAAAATTATGAAAATTAACTTTTTTTGTTGGCCGATTTCGTCCATTTAAGCGCAGGGCAACAGTGTGCAAATGGGATAGGCCCAAAAATAATAAAAGCTGGAAGTAAGCTTTTAAACCAAAATCATAATTTTTGCCGTAATAGTCAATGGCATGCATAACAGAACAATACCATGGAATAGTGGTTGCTAAGGGGGAAGGCTGAGTGTGGGTTTTGTAACCATGCATTAGCAGTCACTCCTATGCAAATGAGGGCAATGATACTGAATCACAGATTTCCCCTCAGTGCTAGCTTTCACCCAACTGTGTAGGTGCAGTAAAACCATGGTGTAAGCCTAAGAGCTAGATGACTTCATAAGGGGGGTGTGCCATGCATGCTGTAAGCTTATTGGAGCTCTGTGGCCTGTGTTTGCCCTTAGCTAAGCACGGCTAAGGAAGGGCGTGTGTCTGAAGCTGCCTAGCAGTCTTTACATTGCCTAAATGGGTGTGCCATGCACCGGGTTTTAAACAAAAAAAAAAAAAACAGGAAATTGCAGCTCCGTTCACATCTGAGCACTGGGTTTGTGTGGCACGCCCCTGGGCTTAAACAGGAAGGTAATGGGAAGGGAAAACAGCAGTAGGAAGGTAATCAAGGAGAACTAGCATAGCTGGCAAGTGAAATGTATCAGAATCAGCCAATTGCACAGGCAGCAGCTCAGCACACTACTATAAACTATGCAAACACCTTTCCCTCTGGTTTTTCCCACAAACTCTACACCACCGGTGTACACAAACAGGGACATTTTACCTAACAAAAGCAACAAAATGATAGGGGCTGCTTTCGCTCTCATAAATCAACATGCAGAAGAGACTGAGAGTGGTAAGGATGAGAATGCTGATGACCAACCCACAGTGAGGAGAAGGAGAAGAGTGTACAGACCCAGGGTAACCTACCAGGGGCTACATGAGCTGGAGATAGTGAAGCACTATAGGGTGGACAGGGACCTCCTACAGCAAATTGTTGAGCTGTGCCAGCCACGCTTCACACAGAACCAACACAGGGGAACCCATCCCAGTGTATACCAAGGTATGTGTAGGCTTAAGCATACTAGCCACAGGTACCTTCCAAAGGCTATTGGGGATATCATGGGGATCTCACAGGCATCAGCATCCAGGGTACTCCACCAGCTCCTGGATGCCATGTCATCACATGCCGGTGAGCACATATATTTCCACAACAGCCATGAGGCATTGACCAGCAATATGCATCTCTTCCACCAAATAGGAGAATACCCTGAAGTAGTGGGTGCTATAGACTGCACGCACATACACATCAAAGCACCACCCGATGAGTGGGGTAGGGTCTACATAAACCACAAAGGCTTCCCCTCCATCAACTGCCAGGTCATGTGCAATGCCCAGGGCATTATAATGAATGTGTGTGCTGGCAGTCCTGGAAGCTATCAGAACTCCCACATCTGGTATATGATGCAGTTGTATGAGAGATTTGCCAGTGGGAACATCCCATATGACCACCTAGTGGGGGATGCTGGAGCCGTGGCTGATGACTCCCATCAGAAATGCACACACACCCGAACAAGAACTCCATAATGAGGCACACACACAGACCAGAATCATAATAGAGCATGTGTTTGGGATGCTGAAGCCACGGTTCCAAAGCCTGGACATGTCTGGTGGAGCCTTGCAGTACTCTCAGGCTGCTTGTACCCAAATTGTCATTGTATGTACCTTGCTACACAATATGATCCTGCAGAAACAGCTGCAACAGGAACAGCACTGGGCAGGGCCACACAGCTCCCCACCATTGCCAAGGCCAGCACAGGCACAGAGTGACTCAGAGGAGGAACAACCTGAGCCTGCCCCTGTAGGCAGAAAAAGGCATGCCCAGTATGCCCAAGCTTTGGCAAAGAGGCAACACATAGCACATATACTGGCATGGTAAGAACCCAGGGAATGACACCTCTCTCTGACTAACACATACAATAAAAGGGATGCCAACCATGACAGTACCTGTGCTTAACCATGTATAGGGAGTGTACTATGTGCATCTGACATAGTCAGCCCTCCAGCACCATCCTCAATATTGGCACAGCCACAAGGTAAGTCATTCTCACTATCAATTGCTGAATGGAGTAGTATATTCTGCTACTTGTATCTAAGGTACGGATGTGAGCATGCAAGGGAATCGGGTGGCTGAATGGGATGTCAGCAGATATTAGAAACCTATATGGGCAGCATGAAATCTATAACAAATACTTGTGTCAACATAGTAGGCAGTACTACACAAGGTGACAAATCCCACTGCAGAACATGTGGTGGGTCAAATGTGTGTCCATAGGACACACACATGCATGTCAGTGAAGCTCACATAGCCAACAATAGTCTCAGCCAGCGGGACAGGTGTAGATGCCCACAAAGAAAAGCTGTGCTAAGGCCTCCGATTGATGGCAATGGAGAACAGCCTCCCTCCAGACCTACACAGACAGACCACAACAGGTCAGGCAGTGGGATGTTAGTTCTGAAGGGTAAGAAGTCTGAAACTGAAATGTAGGTCAATAAAACCTAAGATCTTTACTACACTGATATGCCTGTTGTCTGCATGATAGGTCAGAGTACAGAATGAAATGGAAGCCAACAGAGTACCTGAAATACCAGTACGGTCATAGCAAATGTTTACAGTTGTCAGGTGTGCCCCCCCCCACAATACTATGTAGAAATGTAGTAACATACACGTGTGGGTATAATAACAGTAGAGCACAGGTTACCTGAGCTGGCCAAATTAGCAGGGTAGATTGTTGCACATGTACAATATGCAGGGCTATGTGTGTTAGGTTGTTGTGTGTTGTATATTGTGTGAAAGTGGTCAGCATGTTGGCAGGGAAGGTAGTGTCACGGTGGCCAGTACTTCTGGTGACAGGGCCAAGTTCTAACAACTGCAGTGCCAAACACAATGCATCCCAGCAAGACCCAATCCAGCAGTAATCCATATTAATTGTTTGGATGTAATATCTGTTACCATCTGAAAGATTGACATGGTACGAATGTGGGCCCAGACATACACACAGTACACAGGTGGAAGTAGCCTAGACAGAGAGTGTAGAAAATGTTACTGTCAAATGGACACACCTTTGGAATTGTACATACAGGTTAGCAGCACATTAGTTGTCTGTGTAGTATGGAATACTGATGTAGTCTGGCCAAACACTGGCAGACCACAAAAGGCACATTTATGAAGTACTGAGAAACCGCTAATGTCCCCACACAAGCCAGCATAAGGGGAAAGCTCCACATATATCTGTGAGTCAGCTGCAAGTAGCTTTCATAGCACACATGCACTAAGCTCACCCCACCATCAGCCACAGGTACATCACAGGTCATATCCCTGCTGTTGGGAATGAGTACAATATGACTCCCACTTCTGTATGGTAATACCCACAGAATGCAGCATGCTGAAGAGGTGTCCCATGCAGGTGTGTCCCTAGCTGTAAGCAGCACCCTGCCAGCATCCACACCAATGAATTAATTAGGACAGAAACTATTGCCATTAACACCTTGCACACCCACCCTGTCACCCCAGGAAATACAATGGCTTGCAGCCTGGGACTGTAGGAGTGACAGAATGCACTGGCCTGCTACTGGTGGCCTGCATCACTACCAAATGCCCTACAGTCCTCTGTCAAAGGCCTGTGTCTCACCTGTACTACCAATGTATGTTACCTCATGGAGTCCCAAATAACAACATAACACAGTCCACAGAACACAAATGCAAAGCCATGTCGACAAATCCCAGTAGCATGTCGACCATGTGCTACTGCATGAACTGTGGACCAAACCCTAAATACTGCTGGGATGAAGTGATAACTATAGGGATACTTATCAGATATTGCTTGCTTAATGTTAGGAAGAGGATAGAATAACAGGGGCGGGATAGAAGTATGGATGTCATGGAGTGTGTGAAGTCTGAAACTGTGATGTGTGCTGACACTATCCCTGCCTGCAAACACAGGAATGGGTGGCTACAAACCTGCTCATAAACCATAATGTGAAGGGGTAATGACAAGATACATGAGCCCTGCCACTAGGTAACCTGTGTGAATCTGTACAGCTGAGAGGTATGGCCACAGCAGGATATGGCCAGTCTGTCACATCAATATATGTACAAGCATGGGATCCTCAGACACCAGAGTACTAAGGTGCTGGACCATTTACACAGACCCATCAGCAAGTGTCTGCAGTTCCCCCTCCAGAATGGCACTATTGTGCAAGAATATGTAGGCTGCAGACCACAGTACTGGACACAGCTTCATCATCTTGTATTCCCCAGGAAATTACTGCAAACAAATACGTATATCTGTCAGTAGTTGACATAATACATCACAGTGTAAAACAGTACATATGTCTGAATATCTCTGCTAACACCAATACAATGTAGCAGAAGCAGCACAGACACAATTAGTTACAGTATTCCACTATCTTTTGCCCATTGTGACCCCATATTGTCAACCTATCTACAGATATCCTGCAGATACAGGTTGCTAGCTGTAAGTGTAGAACACAAATGCCTGCACTGGAGTACAACCTACCTGGAATTGATTCACACATTCAATAGAGAAGGTCATACTGGGCATGCTCCCACACATAGAGAAATGATGCCCATGTCTGACAACAAAATACAAAAGGGTCATACTAGGCATGCTGCCACACTTAGAAATTAAGCCCATGTCTGACAACAACAGTGGATTATACATGTCTGTCAGTCGAAGATGTCTGTGCACACACTCCTTATTGCACACCAGTCATGCTTTGCACACACATTTGATAGGAATACACACATCTATCCAAGGACAACACACTATAATAGGTCAAACATACACAAACATAGATATTGGGAAGAGAGAGACAGGCAGTGACAAAGAGCTTCCCATCATGTGGCCTGTCCCACCCACCACACATCCAATTGGCCAATATCACATGATGTGCCAATGTCTATCACTGTAGACATTTGCTTCTGGTAGCCCTCAGCACTATAGTGTCTGTGGTGCTTGTGATAATTGTGTAATATGACAGTACAAGTCATTATTCATCTGGCAGTTGTATACACAGCCCTGTCAAATGTTAAATTGTGTGCGACTGAGTGTTGTGTGTGTTTCCAGAAGAATGGTTTATGGCCCAGTCACACACACTGCACTCCCCATTGCCCTTGTTTAGCTATCTTGCTGATGTTAGTCACATTGAAATACCTCTTTGAAGAAGGATCATCCCTATAATCTCTGTGACATGTGCAATAGCTGCGTAATGCTCTAGCGTGATGTACTAGTTAGGTAGGAGTTCTAATCCCAGACACAGCAACTGTGAAAGTCTTTGTGTGTGTAGGGATCAATGCTGATGAGGCCATTCACAGTCGCTATACCTTCCATTGCCCTACTTTAGCAAGCCTGCTGATGTCAATTACCTTGAAATACCTCCTTGGACAAGATTCAGCCGTGTAAGTTCTGTGGTATGTCCAATAGCTGTGTAATGCTATAGTGTGATGGATGTGTTAGGTAGGAGTTTTAATCCCAGACATGGCAACTGTGAAACTGTGTGTGTATGAAGGAATCAATGCTTTTTAGGCCATTAGCAGTCACTACACCTCCCATTGCCCTACTTTAGCAAGGCTGATGATGTCATTCACCTTGAAATACACCTTTGGAGAAGGACTACTCCTGTAATCTCCATAGCACATTCTATAACTGCGTAATGTTATAGTGTGATATACTAGTTAGGGAGGAGTTCTAATCCCAGACATAGCAACTGTGTGTGTATAGGGATCAATGTTTTTGAGGCCATTTACAGTCACTACACCTCCCATTGCCCTACTTTAGAAAGGCTGCTAATGTCATTTACCTTGAAAATCAACTTTGGAGAAGGGCTAGCCCTATAAGCTCTGTGGTGCATGCTATGACTGTGTAATGCTATAGTGTAATGTACTAATTAAGTAGGAGTTCTAATCCCAGACATAGCAACTATGGAACTCTGTGTGTGTAGGGATCAATGCTTTTGAGGCCATTCCCAGTCACTACACCTCCCATTTCCCTACTTGAGCAAGGCTGCTGATATCATTCACTTTGAAATACACATTTGGAGAAAGGCCAACCCTAAATGCTACATGGCGCATGCTATAAATGTGTAATGCTATAGTGTGATGTACTAGTTAAATAGGAGTTCTAATCCCTGATGTGGCAACTGTGAAACTCTGTGTGTGTGTGTGTGTGTGTGTGTGTGTGTGTGTGTGTGTGTGTGTGTGTGTGTGTGTGTGTGTATAGGGATCAATGCTTTTGAGGCCAGTCACAGTCACTACACCTCCCACTGTCCTACTTTAGCAAGGCTGCTGATGTCATTCACCTTGAAAAACAACTTTGGAGAAGGACTAGCCCTATAAGCCCCATGGTGCATGCTATAACTGTGTAATACTATAGTGTGATGTATTAATTAGGTAGGAGTTTTAATCCAAGACATGGCAATTGTGAAACTCTGTGTGTGGGGATCAATGCTTTTGAGGCCATTCATAGTCACTACACCTCCCATTACCCTACATTAGCAAGGCTGCTGATGTCATTCATCTTGAAAAACAACTTTGGAGAAGGGCTGTCCCTTTAAGCTCTGTGGCACCTGCTATAACTGTGTACTGCTATAGTGTGATGTATTAGTTAGGTAGGGGTTCTAGTCCATGACATGGCAATTATGAAACTCTGTGTGTCTGTGTAAGGATCAATGCTTGTGAGGCCATTCACAGTCACTACACCTCCCATTGCCCTACTTTAGCAAGGCTGCTGATGTCATTCAACTTGAAATACACCTTTGGAGAAGTGCTAGCTTTATAAGCTCTGTAGTGTGTGCTATAACTGCGTAATGCTATAGTGTGATGTACTAGTTAGGTAGGAATTCTAATCCCAGACATGGCAACTGTGTACCACTGTGTGTGGAGAGAGTAATGCTTTTGAGGCCATTCACAGTCACTACACCTTCCATTGCCCTACTTTAGCAAGGCTTCTGATGTCATCTACCTTAAAACATAACTTTGGACAAGGACTAGCCCTACAAGCTCTATGGTACGTGCCATAAATGTGGAACAATTAGTAGTAATTACAAAGCTATGGGTTTAAATCCCATCTGTGGCAAGTGTTTGTGTGTGTACCTTGATGTTTTTGTCCCTATTTATAGCCAGTAAACATCTCAGAGCCTGACTTTAGCAGTCCTCCAGATATCACCCACCTTACAAGTATCTGTTGCGAAGCCTGTACTATGTCAGTTCAGTGGTGCATGTGGTAAATGTGTAACATAATGGTCCGTAAAGATTGTTAGATAGAGATTCGAACCTCACCCCTGGAAAATGTAAATGTGTGATTAGGGTGAAATTACTTTTGGTCTCTCTCACCCACTACATCACCCAATGCCAGTATTTACAAGGGCTGGTGATGTTCCTCACCTTAGAAGTACCTTGGGATAACATCCATCCAGTACGCTCCATGGCACATGCGATAAATGCAGTACACTGTAGTAGCAATACATAGCTAGGTAGGGGTTTGAATCTCCATACTAGCAAATGTGTATGCATTTGTCATCAGTATACTGATTGGAGGTTGCTGTGATTGTGTAATGACAAGATTCATTGTGGGGTGGGTTTTGCTAAATTCTTATATTGAGGACCTACTATATGTCACAATGTCCACCTTACAAAGGCAACAGATGTCAAACAGCAGAGAGGCTGGTGTAGACAATCCATAGCCTTACATGTGACATTATTGATTGGTGAACAATATAGGCAACCATTGTAATTACCCAGAGAACACTCTTCACCCATGCCTCATACACAAACACACTTGGCTAGGCAACAACCACTATATTGGTAGTTCCCTGCATATTGCCCACAGATAGTAACCACGGTGTGATTGCAGTGGACTACATGCCTGCTCACTACAACACTGCCACTGACATTAGAATGTACTGTGATCTGTAACATCTCCTGACTGAGTGTGTGTTATCCAGCAAGTAAAAGGACATGGCACCCTGTTCCATTCCTACAATAGGCAAATAATTGCTTACAGTGGTCCTTTGCTACGTTCCCCATTGGAAGAACTTTAGAGTCTGCAAATGTAACCCACAAAGGGAATACCATGCCTTATACACATGCCCTGTATGGACAGATGCCACTAACACCACTGAATACCTGTATCATGCTGTCAATGTAGGTGCAGGCACAACCTCAGTTCCATACCCAGATCTCACCACATGAGGTCAGAAATGCCACATCAGATAACAATCTGTTCACACAACATGCCCCAGAGACCCCAGTACTCTTCCACACATCACAGAACATGCATGTGGGACATGTGCACAACCCAGACACTGTCCATGTTATGGAATATAGATCACATACATTGCAAGCATTGCACAGCACTGGCCATCCATAATAGTAACCAAGATGAGTGGATGGTGAATACAATACCCACCTGTGTGGGCCAGTCCAGGGACTACACCCCTGAGCCACAATGGAGACCATTGTCATGTGGACTGATGCCAAGGTATACCCTTTGCCTTGCCTTGTACAACCTTCTGGCACAGTCAACTACTACACACCTGTGAAGCAATGAACCTATGCATGTCAGAACTGGCAAATGTGAGTTTGTGTGTGTGTGTAGAGATTAATGATTTTGAAGCCATTCACACTCACTACACCTCCCATTGCCCTAGTGTAGCATGCCTTCTGATATCAGTCACCTTGAAATAACCCTTTAGCCATACATCAGCCTGATAAGCTTTGTGGTGCATGTGATACTTGTGTAATACTGTAGTGTAGCAAACTAGTTAGCTAGGAGTTCTAATCCTGACCCTGCCAATTGTGATAATGTGTGTGAGTCCCTGAGACAGTGTGGTTGTGTCCTCCTTGATACCTGCTTTTGTGGACATGTCCATGTACTACACTTCCCTTATCCCTCCTTTATCGCTGTTGCTGATGTCACTTACCTCCAAAGATACCTTTGTACAGCTCTCCAACATATAAGCTTCATGGCACGTGCAATAACTGCATAACAATATAGTAGCAGTACATAGTCTGGTAGGGGTTTGTAACCCAGTACTGGTAAGTGTGTGTTTGTGTGTATTATCTGTGCCCTGTTGGGGTGATTGTGTAATGACAGGGTCCATTGCAGTGTGGATTTTGCCACGTCATTCTATTGAGGAGCTACATGTCCCATTGTCAACATTACAAGGCCAACATTTTCCAAACATTGTAGAGATTCTAGTCGACAATCCTCAGCCATAAATGTGTGCAGCCATGTGCAATTGCCATGTACCAGTATGGATTAGTACACAATATAGGCAACTGTCATAATGCACAGATACCACTCTCTACCCATGGATCATACACAGACATGCTTATCTCTTACTCTCCTACTCCCTTCCTTTCTTACTTTGACTCTATCTGTTTCTCTCATGCCCTCTCTGGTGGATGTGGAGAAGTACACCTGCTTTGCTTAGGCAGCAGCTTGTGTTTTGTAAGTGATGCTCATGATCAGCTGATGGCCTGTGCATGAATTGCAGCTCCCCACTAGCTAATTGGATGTGGAGTAGCTGTGGTATCATTCCTATAGCCAATTGCATGGAAACACACTCCTACACTAAGCACTTAATGTGGGGGTTGGCCCTTTTCATTCACTGTGAGCAGGACTTCATGCAGGTGTTTGACAAACAGCATCACAGAGGGTAGTTGGATATACCTCTTACAACATACACTGTGGAGACAGGCCAACAAACAGGAGGGGGATGTTCCAGACATGTGGACAGAATGTAAGTACTGCTCTTCTACATTTGAAGTAATGTTGGTTTAACAGGGTTTGTGTGGATATGGCTGTTCTAAATGATTTAATATCTGTCATGGCAGTGTTATGTGGTTGGGGAAACTCTAACCTGTAGGGCTATCTGCAGGCTGGCCAGTGTTTGGAGTCTTACATGTGTAACTTCACGCATCTTAAGACAGAAGTGGCAAACTTCACGACACCCATGCAGATGGATAATAGAGGTATGACTGCTGAATCCTACACAAATGCACTTTATAAGCATTTACACAAGTGCATGGATCATGCTATCCCAAACAGAACCAAGATGCTACCCTCCAAAAAAAGGAAGCCAATCTGGTGGTTCCCTGCCATAAACAAACCCTACAACAGAAGAAAGAAACTTGCTAAAAAGAGTAAAATCCCATGACTGGAAGAACTCCCTGGTCAGACTCAGTAAGAAGCTGAGATCCCTCATAAACTCCTCCAAAGCTAGTTATGAAAATAAAATTGCCACTGATTCTAAAGACAACCACAAAGCTTTCTATAGCTATGTCAAGAATCTCAATGGAAACACTCAGATCTGCTCTGAGTTACAGCACATTGGCACTAAATATACAGAACCAACTGATATTGCCAATATCCTGGCAGATAGGTTCAGTGCTAACTTTACACCCGCCCACCCCCTAAAGGGCCCATCTCTATACCGGAAGAATGCAAAGTTTGTGTAATCACGGCAGCACAGGGAAAAAACACACTATCCAAAGCCAGGAACAAACACAGCATCCATGGGACCTGACAACATCCCAGGCTGCGTTCTACATGAACTACAGAATGAACTGGCACCCCACCTAAGAACCATGTTCAATCATAGCCTCACCTCAGGCTTTGTGCCCACTGAATGGCACACAGCAATGGCTATCCCACTCCATAAATGTGGAGCCACCACAGACCCTGGGAACTACCGCCCCATTAGCCTAACGAGCCTGGTCTGCAAGGCCATGGAAAGTATCATCATAGAACTTGTAAACAAAGACATTGGTAATTTCCAAACTCTGGACCCCACCCAGTTCAGGTTTGTAAAAGGCAGATCATGTCTCCTAAACCTGATTGACCTCTTTGAAGCAGTCACCAAAGCCGTAGACAAGGGTAAGGTGGTTCACACAGCCTTATCTATATCTCGCCAAGGCTTTTGACACCATCCCCCACTCTGGAATTATACATAAACTAACTAAACTAGGTATAAATCCCTATGTCACAAGATGGGTTGTCAACTGGCTCACTGACAGAACCCACACTGTGAAAGTAGCAGACCTCAAATCCAACTTCAGACCAGTGACAAGTGGAGTACCACAGCGTTCAGTCCTGGGTCCTCTCCTGCTTGGTATCTACTTTTCTGAAGTACAGGCTAACACAGAAGGTTTTTGGCTAACGAAGTTCACAGATAACTGCAAACTAGGAGCCATAATTGAAACTCCTAACGATGTGGACATCCTACAAAAGGGCCTCACTGAGACAGATGCCTGGTGTCAAAGCCATGGCCTCAAGCTCAATGCCAAAAAGTGCATTGTCATCCCCTTTGGTAAAAACTCTATACCCATGAGCTACCACATAGGTGGCAGTCTACTTAACACCGAAAGTGTGATAAGAGACCTTGGGACACAGGTGGACAGTAGTCTCTCCTTTGATAATCTCATCACCACAGTAGTCAGGAAATCCTTCTACATAGCACACCTCATCACAAAAGGTTTCTCATCCAGGAAAAAGGAGGTCATTGTTCCCCTCTACTTATCACTCATTAGACCTATTATAGAGTACAATACCCCTTTTGGAATGTACCTCACAAGACATCGACAACAACTGGAAAGGCTGCAGAAATACCTTACAAAGAGGATTACTGGCCTCAAACAGATGCCCTATGCAGACCATCTCAAAAAACTCCAGCTTTATTCTATCGCATATCACCTACTCAGAGGTGATCTCTGCCTAACATACGAATCTATGTCAAACCCAGAGCTGTTGAACATGCTCCACTTAAAGAAATCCCAGTCCCTCTGAACTACATGCTCTAGGGACCTAAACTTTGTCATCAGAATAAACAGAACATGCTGGAGGGATAGATTCCTGTCTCAGAGACTTCCCATCCTCTGGAACAAACTACCAATCTATATCAAAGTTCCTCATTAGCACTCTTCAAGAAAAATCTTGATGATATGATGGGAAATAGAAAATTCTCCCTGGGGATCACCTCTGTGGCTTTGCTCGACAGGAGCACAAGAAAATAATTTTCTTAGGTGGCGAAAGCCAGGGTACCTTTTTGGCTAGGCTTCTATAGGCCCTAGGGTCAATAGCCTAGTACCTACCTATGAACCTATGTTGTGTTACTCACACATTTCCTATCTTTAGAAATGCAGTAGCATACTTTGAGGATTGCAGTCATTACATGGTGACAGCCATATGAGTTACTGACTTCATATCTCTCAGTATACATATGTCACAACAAACCCTGTTACACCAGTAAATATATGGGTTTATCACAGCAACATATCAATATTGGCCCTGTGTTACTGCCTCCACCCACAACTCTGTCAATCTTTGTACATATGTCATGCAGTAAGAGGTGCATATGTTCAGTACATCATCATTATTTACTGACATCATACCTGATAACAAGCCAGTGAGATATCAGACTGCTAGACATGTTATGTATAGTAGGCCTTATATTTGAGGACAAAACCTGGACATTCTGTTGTAGTGTGTACAGTAGTGAGGTCTGTGTACCTATGGTGATTGTTGAGAGAGTGTGTAATGTGAATATGTACCTTGGCCTGTGTACAGACTGTGATAGATGTCATTGTTCTTGGTCCTGTTCTATCTGATGGTGCATGCTGTTGCTGTGTATAGTACCCTATCGGTGTACATGTTTGTAGGGCCAGACCGATACATGTCCCATTCCACAGTCAGCCATCAGAATACACTGTGTATTGGCCCCGTATATGTAGGGTTAGTGTGTGAATGGCACATATGAGGATGGTGTTGCTCACACAGTTTATATACTGTAATCTTAAGAATACTTACCATATGTGACTATAGCTGTGTTCAGATTGGTTGTGGGTATGCACTTTCACACAGGTGTCTTTTACTCCATGCTGTTACATAGGTTCATAGGTTCATAGGTTCATAGGTTCATACTAGGCTATCTGCCCTGGGGCAATTATAAGCCTAGCCTGATTCTGTATGGCTTACGCCACCCCTTGATTTGAGTATACTGTGCCCTTTTTTAAGGTTTAGTTTACTGTGCCTCTGTCTAATAGTGACAGGGTAATCCCTGGGACAAACCTACGATCCCCCATCCACTTATCGAGATTCTTCTTGAAGAGATTCAGTGAGGTGCTCTGCCTCACATGAACTGGAATTCTATTCCAGAGCAAAGGGAGCCTCTGGGTTATGAACCTGTCCCTCCAGCAAGTTCTATTTATTTCTGTGCTGAGGTTCCAGTCCCTCAGTGTGGCTCTAAGGGATTTAGATTTACTGAGGTGGAGCATGTCCATTAATTCTGGATTTGACATAGCTTTGTATGTCAGGCATAGATAAGCCTCGAAGTAGGCGGTATGCAACTGAGTAGAGCTGGAGTTTTTAACTGAGCAGTATATGGCATCTGTTTGAGACCCTTGATCCTCTTGGTGAGATACTTTTGGGGTCTTTCTAATTGCTGCAGGTGTCGGGTAGGTACATCCCAAAGGGGCATTGTATTCTAGGATGGGCCTGATGAGGGATGAATAAAGGGGCACGATTACCTCTCTTGATCTAGATGTGAAACCCTTCGTGATGAGGTATGTAGAAGGTCTTTCTAACCACTTTGGCAATGTGGTTTTCAAAGGAGAGATTGCTATCAACTTGGGTCCCCAGGTCCTAATAACTTTCTCTGTACTTAATGTTTCGCCTATGTGGTAATTTGTGGACACATTGTTTTTGCCAAAGGTATGACTATACATTTTTTGGCATTTAGCTTTAAACCATGGCACTGACACCAGTTATCTGTCTCTGTGAGACCTTTTTGAAGGATGTTTGTGTCAGCTGGAGAGTCGATTATGGCGCACAGTTTGCAGTCGTCCTGCGAACTTGTTGAGCCATAGTCCTCCCACGTTGCCTGTACCTCGGAAAAGTATATACCGAACAAGAGTGGTCCCAGGACAGAACCCTGTGGGGCGCCACTTGTGACCGGTTCTGAGTCTGACATGGCTCCAGCAACTCTCACTCTGTGGGTTCTGTCTTTGAGCCAGTTTGCGACCCATCTTGTGACATAGGGGTTTATATTCAAGCTGGATAGCTTATCTATGATGCCAGTGGGGTATTGTGTCAAATGCCTTTGCAAGGTCCAGATAGGCTGTGTGGACTACCTTTCCTTCATCTATGGCTTTGGTGACTGTTTCAAAGAAGTCAACCAGGTTCAAATACAGGATCTGCCCTTGACAAAGCCGAACTGGGTAAGATCTAGTGTCTGTAGGTCCCCAATGTCTTTGTTTATGAGCTCCATGATGATCCTCTCCATAGCCTTGCAGACTAAGCTAGTCAGGCTTATGGGCGATAGTTTCAGGGTCCGTAGATGCTCCACCTTTGTGGAGTGGGACCACTGTTGCTGTACGCCATTCTGTGGGCACATATCCTAGAGAGGCTGAGATTGTATAGCTGTTTTATTTGAGGGATTAGTTCCTCTTGTAGTTCATGTAGGGCTTAACCTGGGACGCCATCTGGTCCCATGGAAGCAGTGTTTTTGCTTTGGAGAGGGCAGCCTTCACCTGAGCATCTGAGATGTTTGGGAGGCAGCCCTCTGCCGGGATAGATATTTTCTCTTTAGGGGGAGGGTGGAGAAGTTTGCACTGAAACTGTCTGCCAGGATATTGGCGATGTCTGTGGGTTCAGTGTATTTTGTCATTTAGAATCAACTCAGAACAAGTCTGGGAGTTGCATCCCAGGTTTCTAACATAACTGAAAAAACCTTATGATTGTCTTTGGTGTCCTGTGCAATTTTCTCTCGAAGCTGGCCTTAGAGGATTTTATGAGGGATTGTAATTTTTGCTAGTACTGATCAGAGATGCCTTCCCTATTAGGGATTTTGCTCTATCATGTAGTAGCTTCCTCCTTCTGTTGTACAGTTTATTTATGGCAGGGGTACACCAGACTGGGCCTGCCTTTGGATGATTGGGTCTTGGTTTTGTTTGGGATAGCATGATCCATGCATTCCTGGAGATGTCTGTAGAATGCATTTATATAGGATTCTGCAGTTTGGGCTGTAGTTTCCACTGGCCCTGGGCCTTGAAGGATTCCACTTCGGTTTGAGAAGTGAGAAGTTCGCTTTTGAGAAGTTTTTCACTGTGGTTTTCTGGGCTGGGGGTGGGGTCGGGATGTAGACATCCAGTGAAATTAATTTATGGTCTGATCTTACCAATGAGGGATATACTTCTGGTGTGGAGCATAGAGTCCCCATGTTGGTAATGATCAGGTCTAGTATGTTGTCCCCTCTTGTGGGAGTAGTGACTAGTTGTTCCATAGCATTTGAGTTTATAATTTCCAGGAATCTTTGGGCTAAGGTGCTGGGGCTTGAGTAGTGCTTCCAGTCAATGTTTGGGTAGTTGAAGTCGCCCAATATAATGGTGTTCGGAGAAATCTTCATGTTCTCCAATGTTTTCAGGAAAGCCAAATGGGATTCCTGACTTTGAGAGGGTGGTCTGTAGGATGCTATAAACTGAAAAGCAGTCTTGCCCACTGTTAGTTGCACATGGATTGTCTCCGATACTTCGTGCAATGCCACTAACGTGGAGGTGTGGATATCCTTGATAAATATGGAAACTACCCCTCCTTTTGTGGTTCGGTCCAGGTTTTGGGGCCGAAAAGCATGCCTGTAGAGCTTGCTATATTTGCAGGTACATGTGTATTTCCCCATAAGAAATGTAGGCCAGTGTTGTGGCATTCTGTCTGCAGTTTGCACAGTGCTTTGTGACATGCCTAGCAGCTCAGTGTATTTACCTAGTGTGATGTTATGTCCAGATATTTGTCAGATGTACTAATGCCGGGCCACCATAACTGTTGTGTATTCTTGATAAAGCAGTGGGATGCTGTACAGATATATGTCACTAACTAGTGGGTGGTATGTGAGCTTGTGACCTTTGCTCCTCTGGTTATTATGTGTCAGGACAGACAGGAGGGTGTGAATGCATAAACTGTGTGAGCTTATCTATTCCAATATTTGCATGATATCCCCATTTACGTCTGTAAACATCCACTTTGTCTGGCTTGGTTAACACGTCTTGCACTAAGGGATGCTGTGTATACCTCTGGACTGACCATAGTGTGTCAGACTGTCCATATTTATTGGTAATATCTCTGATGTATTCCACAGATATATATCTACATATATACATACGCACACACACACACATATATGTATATATATATATATATATATATATATATATATATATATATATATATGATATATATATGTGTATATATATATATATATATATATATATATATATATATATATATATATATATATATATTTATATGTATATATATATATATATATATATATATATATATATATATATATATTAATACACTTATACACACACCCACACATATAAATATATATAGATATGTTTCCATAGAAAGAGATATATATGTGTATATATATATATATATATATATATATATATATATATATATATATATATATATATATATATATATATAAATATACATACACACACAGATAGATCTATATATGTCCATATATAACGCAATGTACAGATGTATAGCAATACATATATATAAATATATGTGTGTGTGTATATATATATATATATATATATATATATATATATATATATATATATATATATGGATTCACTTTATAACCTCGAATTACTAAAATGTCAATTTCAGTATCTAGAACTATAAAACCGAATACACAAAACACCAACACAAAAAAAATGCGAAAGTCAAAACACCAAAAAAAACCCACACACAATACTACACATACACCGCAACACCCACATCACAACAAAAACAAACAAAACTACATACATACACAACTCATACACACATAAGCAGGGGGCAAGCCCCATTGCACCCTCCATGTGGGGGGCTGTGGCCCACCCCCCCTACTTATACACTAACTCCGAGATCACACAAACACAAAACAGAAGCTGACTCACACACACACATTCTCCGACCCCTCACACACACATCAAACACATCAGCACACTCACACACACTCTAACTCCCACTCACAACCCTTAGAAAACACTTACCTGACATAACACCTACATCCACACACGGCACCACGCACCATCAAAACACAATCCCAGACATTACGCAGTGTAAGGTCATAACTGCGGTCGACATATATTGAATTGCGATTATGGGCTTTGCTATTTTAACATTCGGCTTTATAGCCTCGAGATACTGAATTCGACATTTCAGTAATTCGAGGTTATAAAGTGAATATATATATATATATATATATATATATATATATATATATATATATATATATATAAATGTGTGTGTGTGTGTGAATATATATATAGATATATGTGTGTGTATATATACATACATATATATATATATGTGTGTGTGTGTGTGTGTGTGTGTGTGTGTGTGTGTATATATATATATATATATATATATATATATATATATATATATATATATATATCAATATCCTTATGTGTAAATATGACTGCTGCATATACCTTCCCAGATGTATCACACCGTATTTATCTGATATGTTTATATTTAGATACAACAACATACTTGATTCAACACTAATATCACTAACAAGTACCACACAATTGTAGAAGTCAAGCAGTTGTTCACTATTATTCAGTAAGTGTACTGACAGATATATTTGAAAAAAACAACAAACTTCTTCACAGCTGTGATGGCTTAGTGTTTAAGTGCTTTGACTGTAGTGTAAAGGGTCCTGGGTTCAAGGGGTGTTTATTTTGTTGTTAGGCAGAACAAGGGCTGTTGGATACAGAGTGGTTAAGGCAGTTTTGAGTGGCTTGATCACATCCCAGTCTGATTAAATAGAAGGGTAATGACATTTTTAATAAGTGTATTTAATTCCATGTGCATAACATACATTTATGTGCTCTCATTACAGTAGCAAGGGGTGTGAGTCTACTGTCTGGGACACCTGAGTATATATTGCTTGTGCAACACTCTTTTCCATTTGAATGTGTTACATACATGGGTAGTATCCCAGGTTATATGCAGTCACACTGGCATGTGGTGTATCATTACGTTATTACTGTTGACAGTGCTTTCCCAAGTAAGAGTAGATTGCAGATTGTAGTAGTGGAACCAAACACCCCTGATTGCAAAGATGGACTCTGAGTCCTCATTGTCGGGTTCGTGGTGTGTGAGCTGTGTGTCATTAAGTATTTCCTACTGGATATTGATCTGACATGTGGATATTAACTGTAGACTACTCACTGGCCCTCTGCAAGAGGCAAGTAGATGATTGGATGTTGCATTTAACTTTCACCCTAAGGATTACTCCCGTGGCATCAGTTGATAGATGGCCTACTGTCAAATGGCAGGTGGCCGAATACAACTGTACACACATCCTCTACTCTTCCCATCTCTCCATGGGCAATATTCTGGTACACACCTATGAACACCTGCACCTATGGATCCCAGTACTGACAAATGTGTCAGTGTGCATTACTGAGAATAACAGTGTCTGTGTGTTTGTAGACCTGTAGTTGATAATACCCTGAGGCCCTTGACACCCACCACACCCCCCATTGCCATAGTTAGATATGGCTGCTGTGGAAGGAAACACGAACCAGATTACAAATCCAACAGCTTCTTAAATCCATCTACACAGACTAAGCACTTTCACCATACAAATGGCATCTTCAGAGTGAGTAGTAACCACAAAACAACTCATTAAATACACGTCAATTAATCAATCAAGCGTAGATTAATACAATCACACTTTTCTTAAAGCAAAACACAATCCATACATCATATTCAACCTAAATATGGCCCTGTTGTTCTTTTCTAGGATGAATAAATTTGGAACTTGTATGTCCTGCAGATTCATCAATGATGGACCCTATGTTAGTGTCCTGAGTTATAACACGCTTGATTGATTAGCTGACGTGTATTTAATGAATTGTTTTCGGTTACTACTCACTCTGAAGATGCCATTTGTATGGTGAAAGCGCTTAGTGTGTGTAGCTGGATTAAAGAAGCTGTTGGATTTGTACTCTGGTTTGGGATTGTCACTACGGAGATAACTTAACTAGAGATGAAAGGAATGCATTGTTTGAATTGGCAGGTTCCACTGATTTAAGAATTATGAAACCTGACAAGGGTGGTGGGGCAGTCATTATGTCACAATTTGATTATATTTCTAAAATGCAAGACATTCTTGATGACCCCACCACCTATTCACATGTTTCTAGAAATTAACTTCATATAGCATCCCATAGAATTGACCTATTTTTGCTAGATGCTTTGTTTTGGGGGACTTTAAACCCTAATAATTTTATTTTTTGAATGTGGAGCATCCAGTCACAACCATAGTATTTGGGATTCCCAAAACTGACAAAAATTTGAATGATTCCCCATTTAGAGCTATTGATTCTAGTAGATGTTCCAAGACTGAGCCTATTGCTGCTTTTGTTGACAAAGGGATCCAGCGGGCAGAGGCTGGGGTTCCACATTTTTTAAAAAATCCGTGGCATTGTTTTGAACATTTTTAACTATTTATTTATTTATTTATTTATTTATTTATTTATTTATTTCAGTTTGATTACCGGGGAAGTCCACTGGGCCAGAATGTCCCCTTTTTCAGTGGAGGCCGGGGGAGAAAAGCTCCATAAGAAACACAATTACAGGTTACAAAAAATGCCAATGCAAAGATAAAATACATATATGAATTCATACAAAACAGGTATAGTAAGAGAATAAATTGTCATTATACATGCAATGAGACAAAGGTAGCAGGTATTTACATTCAGAGCAATAAGAATCAATTGTCACAAAATAGGCATCAGTGATTACTTGATAATTGTGTTTTATACATGCTAGGAGTCAAGAGAGAGAAATTGAATGATCTGAAGGTGATGGATTAGGTTTGTGTTAGGTAAATAGAAAAGGAGAAGATGTAATGAAGTGTGGAGCAGGAGTTTAGAAGGCTCTATGGGGAAATGTATATGTATTTATGTAGGGTGAATGTAGGAGCATTTACGTTTGGAAGATAGAAATGAGAAAAGTTGGGTCTTGAAGGATTCGGGGTCAGGTATCGTCCTAAGTGAGGGAGGAAGAGAGTTCCATTTTTTGCCTACAGTGAAAGAGAGAAGGAGTTGGCCTGAAGGGTGTTTGGGTTTATGAATAGAGATTACATTTTGGTGTTCAGATCTCAGAGATCTGGTTGGGATGTAAGGGGGAAGGATGTTTGTTAGTGCTGGGCACTTATTTGGAAAGAATATTAATTTGTGAGCAGTGGTAAGTTGGAGGTAGTCTAGGTAGTTAGGGAGTTCCAGCCAGTTCAATGATTGTAAGGTGAGGCAGTGGTGAGTAGAGGTTTTGGATTTGGTTGCGAATTTGGAGATTTTATTATAGCAAGTTTCAAGTTTAGAGGTGATGGAAGAAGATAGGTTAGTTAGAAGAGGGGCTCCATATAGTAAGGAAGGAAGGAGGTAGGTAGTTTCTATAGAATGCCTGGAGGAGTTGGAGAGAAAGCAGTTATTCCTGTAGAGCATACCAAGTTTTTGGTGGGTTTTCTTGATGTGTTGTTGTACGTGGATATCAAATTTAAGGTATTCATCTATGGTGATACCAAGGAGTTTTGCAGAAGGAACCACTTCTATGGCAGTGTTGCTTTGGCTAAGGACTTTGAAAGCATTTTTGTTGAAGGAGTAGGCCCTGGTGGGAGGGAAGAGAAGCATTTTAGATTTATTAGAGTTGAGAGAGAGATGGTTGCAGTGCATCCAGTTCTCGGTAGTGGAAAAAGCTATTTGTGTTTTTATAAGTAGTTCTGGCAGGTTGGCAGTGGCACAAACTAAGGTGGAGTCATCAGCGTATTGGATAACTGTTGTGTCAGGGATGACAGTGTGAAGGTTGTTTATGAAGATGTTGAAGAGCATGGGTCCAAGGATGGATCCCTGGGGAACACCGGTGGGTGTGGGCAGGAAGGAGGAGGTAGAGTTATTCCATCTGACAGCTTGCGATCTGTCAGATAGGTAGCTGGAGAACCAGGAGAGGGTTTCAGGGGAAAGATGAAGGTTGGAGAGATGGAAGAGAAGGTGTTTGTGGGAGATAGTGTCGAAGGCTTTAGAAAGATCAAGTAATACTGAGGATACTAGTAATCCGGAGTCTCGGGCCCGATTTACTGTTTCTAAAAAGGATAGTAAGGCAGTAATGGTGCTGTGGCCAGGGTGGAAACCATGCTGGGTGGGAGTTATGAGGTTATTTTGGGTTAAAAAAGGCATAAGTTGGTGGTGGACACATTTTTCAAGAATTTTTGATATAGGTGAAAGAAGGGAGATTGGGCGGAAGTTGGAGATATTAATGTTTTTGCCTCCTTTATGAAGAGGAAGGATGAAGGCAGATCAGCAGAGTTTGGGTACATATGATTCTTTTATAGATCTATTGATTAGGATGCTCATAGGGATGGCAATACCTTCAGCAGCAGCTTTGAGGAAGGAGGAGGGTATGTTGTCAGGTGCATTTGAGCAAGGCTTTAGTTTAGTGAGAAGTCTTTTTATAAAAGTAGTTGGAACAGGTTTGAGATGGAAATTAGGAGGGCAGTTAAGAGGGTAGGAGGGAGTAGAGGAATGAGAGTAGGAAGGATTGTTGTCTGGGAAAGATTTGGTAAGATTAGCTATAGAGTCAATAAAAAATGTGTTAAAGAGAGAGCTGAGTTCTGAGTCAGTTATGCTAGGGTCTGGGCAAGGATTATTCCTGGACCCTGGGTGGAGTAGGGAATGAATAGATTTCCAGAATTGTTTTGGGTTAACGTTATTGTTAGACTGAAGTTTAATATAATAGTTTTTTTTGTCAGAGGTGATTAGTTTTTTTGCTTGGTTGCGAAGTTGGGTGTATTGAAGCAGGGTGGAAGGCATCTTATTTTTCTGGTAGAGCTTCCAGTATTTGTCCCTACAATTCATGATTTGTTTGGTTTCTTTGGAAAGCCATGGAGCAGAATTAGTTTTGACTCGTTTGTTTCTTGGTGGGGCTTGGGAGTTGAGAATTTTTAGGAAAATAGAGTTAAAATGTTCTACTGCGTTGTCAAGAGGAAGAGTATTTAGGATTTGCCAGTTAGTGTGTTTAAAGAGTGTTGGAGAAGTTTGTGGGGTTGAAGTTGCTGAGATTAAGAGTGTGGATGTAATGGTGCTGATGTTTAGTGGTGTTGTTTGAGTGATTTATGAATGCAGGGAGATGGTCACTAAAGGTGTCTGGGATAGTGCCAGAGAGAATTATTTTGTTTGGGTGGGGCACTAAGATCCAATCAATGATGGATCCTGGGGGGTGGTGTTTATTTGGGTGTGTGGTAGTGTGAATTACTTGGGTAAAGTTGTAGAGGTTAATGAATAGGGAGGGAGAAGGTGAGTTAATTTTATGCCAATCAATATTAACATCGCCTAGGATGAAGGTTTCAAATTTTATTTCGGTTGAGGCCCAGCAAAGAATATTTTCAAGGGTAGAGATGTTGTCGCCAGGGGATATATATATAGGGAGATAATGCAGATATTTTTATGTTTATTTAGTTGTAGGAGACTAGCTGTTAGTTCAGAATTTTTGAATTGTGGAATTGGAGTTTGTAGAGGGGTTACTGAGAGAAGGTTAGAGTAGATTAGAGCAGAGCCTCCTCCTTTTCTGTTTAAATGGTCGCTTCTAGGATTTCGGAGAATGCAGTATGGGGTTTTAGCCAAGTTTCAGAGATGGCTAAGATGTCAGGTTGGTTGTGGCAAATCCAAGCTTGTATTTGATGTATTTTATTATTTAGGCTCTGAGCATTTATAGTAAAGAACTTAAGGGTGTTAAGAGAGGAGGTAGGAGAGGAAGAGGGAGGGGTGGAGTTGGAGTGTGCTATGAAAGAAGTAGGGGGTGGGGAGGAGTTGTTAGTTGTGAAGCCAGGACCAGGGTTGGGATGGATATCTCCAGATAAGGCTAGGTCATTATAGGGATTAGCTTTTAGTCGTTTGGGTTTATTGAGAAGGAAGTTGTTTGGAGATGGTATTAGTGTAAGAGTGAAAGTAGTTGTTGTAGTTGAGAAGAGTTTAGGATGGAATAGGTACAGTAGGTTAGGAGGAATAAGAGAGGAAGATATGGTGTTGTGGGTAATAAGAGCAGGTTGAAAGTGAGTGCAAGGGATAGTTTGAGTAGTGGGTAGGTGTAAGGGAGCTATGGGAGAGAAGGAAGTAGCAAGATGGAGAGGAATTAGAAGTGCAAGAAGGGAGCATGGGACATGGATTGTATGAAGGATTTGGGAGGGCATACTTAGAGAGGAGGGGGATTGAGGAGTAGGCTATTAGAGGAGGAGAGGTAAGGAAATAGAAGAGGATGTGAAAATTACTGGGTGAGAGAAACAGAGAGTTAATGTAGGTAGGAGTACAGGTTAAGTGGAGTGGGAGGAGTCACAATGGGAGGGGTAATGAGGAGAGGGTAGAGACAGGCTGATTGGAATGGGTAGGAGGGGTATGTTAGGAATAAATGTAGAGGTGCTGGAGGCGGGTGGGATTTGAGGGCAGGGTAGGGGAGCAGAGTGAGCCCGCAGGGCAAACGGAGCGGGAAGAGCCAAAGGAAGTAGAAATGGGAGGAAAACAATCAGTGGAGTATGAGAGCCAGAAGGTAAGTTTGCACAGCTATGAAGTAAGTTGTAAGACTGGCAGCAAATTAGAATAGTGGATAAATAAAAATAAATGACAGAAGAAGAAGGAACAGAGACTTATAAGGGAAAATAGAGATGAGTATATGTAGAGTGGAGAAGAGGGCAGGTAATCCAGGGAGGATGGTGAGGAATGGAGTAGTAGGATCATCTAAGAACTATATGGGTAAGGATAAGGAGAAGAGAAGGAATGAAAGTGGAGAGAGCAAAATGGAATAGGGACGCCACCTAGTGGGCAGTCAGTTTGATACAACAGAGACCCCTACAGGAGAAAATCAGGGTGGGGAAAGGAAGGAGCTTGCATACTACAGAGAAGGGTAGAGAAATAAGCAAGGGAGGAGTGCGTTGTTTAGTGGACAAGAAGAAAAATAAATTTATGAAAAGAGGAAGTATAGGGTATGTTAGTGGGCAAGAAATGGGAAAGCTGTGGCTGCTGGCTAACCTGGCAGGGAAGCGTACAGTGACCTACTAGAAAGTATGTATAACAGTCAGTAATGTACAATGGATAAAGCACTGGACATACTTTCACAGAAAATTCCTTGTGGGGAGCAGAATGGGTTTCTACTTACACTTTAATGTCCTTGATTGTGGGTTCTTAGGAAGGATGTCTGATAGGGAGTATTCAGTAAGTTAGAGCAGGAATAGGCAGGAACAGCAAGCTGGAACAAGCAAGGAGAGAAAAAGGGTAATGAAACATACAGTACAGGAACATGAGTTTATAAACAGGCAGTTATGATATACACAGGTAAGGTTTGCAAACTTGTGTAAGCAGATCTGTAAACTTAAATTAAGCACATATTCAGAAACAACCCAATTCAAAAATTGCATGAGCAGCTCTGTGAACTTATGATATATCAATATAGATGTGATCAATCTATTTACAGCTATACCACAAGATGAGGGTATACATTATTTTACACAAAGTTTGGGTAAAAGTGGCCAATTAACAAGTGATAAAATAAATCTGATGGTAGCATTAATGGAAACAGTGCTCAAAAATAATTATTTGTCATTTGAGGGGGAAATCTATCATCAGGTTTCTGGCGTGGCAATGGGGGCAAAATGTGCAGCCAGTTTTGCCAATTTGGTTCTACTCCATTGGGAAGATGAATTTGTATTCCATTCACCATACAGAGATAAGATTTTTCTTTACAATTGATTTCTGGATGATGTTCTGGTACTTTGGAGAGGCAACAGTGTTGAAGCGGCACATTTTGTGGAATATCTTAATAGTACCACCCCTTTTTTTAAATTCACAAGTAAATGGGATAGCCAAATGATAGACTTTCTTGATATCAAGTTAACTAAAACTGCACAAGGGTTACAGAGCAATATTTATAGAAAAGAGACCTATAGTAACTCATTGCTTCATTTCAATAGTTGCCACCCCCCACATCAACATAGGGGTATTGTAAAGGGGCAAATGGTAAGGTTGTCAAGTCTCATCAGTGACAACAAAGTTTGTAAACAAGAGTTACACACATTGATAGGGATGTTCTTAGATAGGGGATATCCCTTACAAATGTTGATAAAAATGCCTAATGAAGTAATTGGTAAAAGAGAGACTAATTTTCCACCCATATTAAAAGGGAGAAGTATAGAAGTAGGAAACAGAAGCCATATGAACAACTTTGATTCCAGGGTTTTGATTTTGAAATATAATAGTCAAACAAATTATATAGTGGACACTATTAGGACAAGATGGGATACAAGTTTTGACAGTGAACTTAAAAGCAATGTGGGTGTGTATCCTAGGACTGTATTTTCAAGGGGAAGAAATCTAAAAGAATATTTGGAGGGGCTGAGGCCTCAAAACAACATCTTTTCTAGGATGAATAAATGTGGGACTTGTAGGCCCTGCAGATTCATCAGTGATGGACCCTATGTTAGTGTCCCGAGTTATACCAGGAGCATTAAATGTCCAGGTATATGCAATTGTAACACCTCCAAAGTGGTTTACCTAGCTACGTGCACTTCCTGCACTAGTTTTCATGCAGGAAAGACTACACATAGGTTGAGGGAATGGATAGTAGAGCACCTAACTGCAATAATGATTAAAGATCCTCACAATGCCTTATATATGCACAGTACTAAGTGCATACATTTCAAGAAATTTTTATTTTTTGTGATTGATAGGGTTTTTCAAAATGACAGAGGTGGTGATGCCAAATTGGAAGTTGAATTCTTAGAGTATAAGTGGAAAGTGATTTTAGATGCAACAACATCACCTGGTCTAAATGAACATATATCTTTAGGACCAGTATTGGGATCAAGAGCTGCTGAAATTTAAATATGTAATCTATGATCATTTTTATATAAATATTTTACAACAAACAATTATTTTTAATTTTTAGTAAAAGTTTTTATATTATAGACATTAGGTTTATTTGTTTATGGGACAGGGACATATTTAGGTTGAATATGATGTATGAACTGTGTTTTGCTTTAAGAAAAGTGTGATTGTATTAATCTATGCTTGATTGATTAATTGACATGTGTATTTAATGAGTTGTTTTGTGGTTACTACTCACTCTGAAGATGCCATTTGTATGTGTACAGTATCATCTGTGCATTGCATCAACAACAAAGCCTCTGTGTGTGTTACACACAAACACGTTGTGTGCACCACCCAGTGCACTTACCATTGTCCACTGTAGAAAGGCTGCTGACATCAGCCACCATGCACTCACCTGTAACACCTCTCAGACCTATCAGGCATGTGGCACATGCAGTAACTGTTATACACACCTGTGACTTCTGTTCAGCTGTACCCAGGATATGGCACAGTCAAGGCGTCACCACAGTGCCATACCCCTTGTAGGAAACAACAGCAGACCAACATCCTGCTGACACATGGACACCTACAACACAAACGGAAGACATTATGGAGACCACAATCACTCAATGTTAGTAACAGCTATAATGCATCATGGCTGAACAGCTACACATCCTGACATGTAAGCATTAAACTTTAGAGCTGAAAACATGTTACACAGCCTTACACTGGTACACCGCAGTACAGTCACCCTGTGCATCAGAACCATATTAGCCTGTCCCTGCATTGATGTTATGGATGACAGGGATGTGGCACAGGTATCATCATATACACAGGGTGCATTGTAGGTTTGCCAGAGACCTGGGCTGAGCCATTTGTTTGACATCATGTGTGCGTGTGTTAGGGGGTTTCATTATTAATTGGGATGTTGGGATTTGGTGTGTGTAGGTATGGTGTTGCCTAGCTGTGTTGGTGATGTCTGTGTGTGTATGCATGCACACATTTCTGCCATGTGGCTGCCCTATACAGGCGTCTGTTGGACAGCTGCAGACCGTACCTGGCAGGGTGTGCAGTTCACCGTCTCCAGCGCTGGACATGAGAACTGTGCCTGCCAGGGGTTCCGTGGGCATCACCAGGTACAAGCCACAATATAGTACTCTCCCCTGATGATGACATATGTCCGCTGGATCCGGGTCCCTCTTGGGACCGGCCAGGGCCACGTGCATCTGGACTGCTATGTTGTGGTGTGGACAGTGCTCCCCCAGCAGTGCTGGGGCTGGTACTGCCACTACAGGAGTGGCTCTGACTTCTTGCATGTCCACATCGACCTCCAGCTGTTGGTGTTTCTGGCCTAGGTCCATGTGGCCGTCACACTACTCCCACCATATGCTCAAGCACAGACATTCCACGGTCAAGGATTCCCACCATCTCACCCAACCGTCTATCCAAGACATCTGCAAAATAGCAGTGGGTACCTGCAAGATCAAGGATGTTGTCAATGACAGCGGAATGAGTAGCCCTCTGCAGCCTCAGACTTTCTCTGGTATACCATTCCACACATGCCTGTTCCTCCATGATGGCCTGAAAAATGGGTCTGGTGACACCAGATGTAGCACTTCTGCTAGGGGCATGATGACCAGCAGCCCTCCTATGAGCATCCTTGTACATCTGCCTGTGTGGTACCTCGCTGGGCATCTGGCTATGGCTGCTGTGTCCAGACACATGTGCCATAAACACCACACTGTCCTGTCCCATGCAAACACCCACCAACTGTCCCTCATCTATGGCCACTGGTAATTGGGTATGTATAGGCAAAGTGACTGTGTGCGGGGATGGGGTGGATAACAGTGGGATATCAAACAATGGTACAGCTTCAACCTCTGACAACCCTGCCTGTGCCTCAACACACCTATTGTCATTGGCAGTGTCTGTATGGGCACTAACATCAGTTTTCCTGCAGGAGGGACCCTGACTCACCTCACCACCTTTGAGGGGAAAACAAGATACACACTTTAAAACCTGCATGTCATTGCTTAACTGTACACACACACACACACACACACACACACACACACACACACACACACACACACACACACACACTTACTTACAGGTGAAGTTGCACAAAGATATTACACACAGACCTCTCATTACCCATCTGTGAACGTGCATGACATATGGCACTCAACAACATGCACTGCAGCTATAGGCAATCCCTGTTACCAACATTATACATCTCTGTGATGCATGGGTTGTGTTAGTAGGTGATGCCCCTTCCTCTGGAACACACTGCACCCATGTACACAGTATTGCTGTGGAACTGCACAGCAATACTGTGCTGCACAGCTGCACAGTATTGCTGTGCAGCTGTTCAGCACACTGGCATGTACTGTGCACCATACCTCACAGGTGTATATGCCATTGATGAATGTGTATATGTATGTCAGTTAAGTTTGCTCTGCTGCTCACAGCCCCTATGCGTTTGTCCGACACATACCTGGGATGATATGTGGACAGATGTCATTAGTGAATGCCTGATGTTTGATTTTCAGATCTCATCATCAGCATTGCATCTATGACCAGTAAAATACAATTACACTGACCACCTTCAAACCTTACTGTGGCTATGAGGAGTGTACACACCCTTATTGACATGGCACCCTCTTCCCTAATATGCCATGAAGCAACAATACTGCATATGTTAACATTAAACAAACCTGATATGTGACTTATGACCTGTGCATTCAAATGCAGTATCAAACAATTGTGTTAGTTGTGCAGATGCTGACTGAGATGCATACAATTTGTTGTTGCATAAGTGTGCACACCCTTAACATGATGGTTTGTTAAACCAACTGTTAAGTGCACTACAGCAGTCACTATTCCTGGAAGGGGTATACTAGCATAGGCCATCTACACTTGCCAGTATTTGGTCACTCTGCCCAACAAATGTCCCCCAACTCTGCAAGACTGCAAGGTCAACTCATGTGCACAGCCCTTGGAGGTCACACAGTGCATTCACTATTGCTGTGGAGTCAGGATTATGTCTGCCACAATTCATGGCCTTGACTGTGTGTAGATACAGCCATTGTTAGTGAGCTTTGGATGTCTGCTTCATTTCACTGTTGTGTTTCAGGATGACACCCCTCCCCATCCTCAGCCTTTCTGCAGATGCTTGACAACTATGGGCTACACATGAGTGTCATTTTGCAGTGTCCCAAATTCAGAACACCAGGTGTCCCTGCTAATGAATGGCAAACATAAAAGGTGTACACTGGCATCAGCAAGGTACAGATGGGGATGGTAGGCCTGCGGTGGGGTGATGTGTTGCTTGTGCAGCACATGTATCTTAATTGCTACTGTCTGTAGGTTTCCAACATGGTCTTGGTACATCATTACACGTTGCAACACATGCCTTTGGGGGATTTTTGATGTTATGCATATGCTACCTGTAGAGAGCCCTGGCTGATGTTTCCTGTGGAACAATTGTCCCATCTGATTATCCTAACCCATAGCCCACACTTCTGCAGAGTCCAGGCGATTGTTGACACAGGTACTGCACAGCCAGTACTTGTTAGATACTCCTGCAGCTCCGTCAGTGTTGTGGCAGGTTACTAGGCAGCCTGCATGACCAGTTGGCAGCATGTGTCATCATCTGTCTTGGATGGGTATCTGTTTATTTTCTACATTAATGTTGTCCCATGCATCCTCGTCACATACATGACTGTCTGCACTTTTGCCATGGTATATGCAATGGTGAGGTAAGGCTACATGTCCCACTCCTGCTTGCTATTTGTTGGGTATGGGATCCATTCCATGGCTTGTAAGATGTGTGCAAGCCACGGCTGCATCTGTTGCAGGTAAGTGGGCACATTTGATGGGCAAACGTCTTGGACAGCAGACCATTTCTTTGTGTGTCATTGAGGACCTTTACTTGCTGGAAGGTCCATACTCATGAAGAGTGCATGCTGTCAGTACATCAAAAGCTGCTTCTACAATATGTTATTTGGAGTGTATGCACACATATGCTTCCAGTGTTTGTTAAGGTATGTATTCCCCATATTTGCTGTCCTAATATAGGATTCCATATTGCACATTCATTGCTCATGCTAGGACCACATTAGAGGTTGTAAGGGTTGTGGAATACAGTATTGTGATATGCCGTTGTGTAGATCTGTAACAGTTGCCATTGTAATAGTGGTATATACACTGCTGTAGCACAGTATAATGGTGATGTTTCAGACATGTTCCTACTGTAGGCCATTTATCCCACCATTATGTTCATCTCTGTGCACACATCTTGCAATGACAGGTTGTTAGTTATATTGCAGGACTCTTACATACCATTCAGATATGGCACCATGGTGACCATTGTGATGCAGTGCAGTTAACAGCAACAATAAGTGAACATGTACAGCATGCATTATGGGTAGGTGTGTTAAATGTGTGCATGGCAAATACCATGGCCATAACATGGCTGGTGTATTGCCTAGCCTGGACAAACAATACCATAATCACCAGCTATGGGCTGCTGCCCCAGAGGTATACTAGAGGGACCTACATAGTTGTGTGAGAGACATGATGTCAGTAGTCACACCGGTTGCATTGGTACAGGATGGGAGCAGCATTACAGTATATCAACAGTACAAACCCACAATATTACAGATTATGCACACGTTTATTACTACAACACAGCAGCAGACTATATATAGTTTATCTCACATACGCATGATTAAACTCTATAGCTACAGATGGATAAGCAGCAGTGGTCTACTGATGTGCCCTTGGGCCTTATTTGCATGCTCATCATCTATTGTGTGGATAGCACCCACCTCTACAATGCTATCCACAGGGTCTTGTCTTTGCAGGCGGACAGGTGCCCCAAGGCTGGTGAGTAGCTCCTCAGCATGTGTTAGGGGGGCTGGATGGCATGACCCCTCCCTATGGCTAGCTGGCCCTTCCTAAATGCAGCAGCATGCTGATGGGCTTGGTGGAGTAGGACAGTGCAACAATGTCAGACCTGCTCATAACTGCGGTTATGCAGGCTGACATCCTTTACCCTGTGGATGAGCTTGTTCCACAGGGCAGTTCTCTCCTGCAGATCATGGGCTGTACGGCAAAACAGGGTGTGGTAGTACTGCACCAGGTAGTTTATAATAACCTCATTTTACTGGGGGGAATAGACTGGCAAGTGCTCTCTTGACATGTTGCCTGAAAGACATAAAGAGGAAAAAAGGTCTGAGGACCTCATACTGCAAGGATATAGTAGTTGTTAATTCACATCTCTGTCTCCCCCCACCATATCTGCAACAATAATCTGAACTCACAACTCAGCGGGTATGTTTACAGCAAACCTAATGTTGGGACATATATTGTATTGTACAGTGAATTCTGCAATGTGTTTCTAGTCATGTTCCATGTTGAAACACTATAATTGGTGGCCTGTTGCAAACAATGTCACATACATGCCATTGTAAGGGCCACTATGGTTCCATATATGCATGTGTTCTGTTTGCTATGTGACTGCTCCAAATCTGGTGTTTTGTGTTAATGGGACTATCTATGCCTGCTTTTAGACATAATCCTGGAATGTGTGGACTATTACTACCCACATATGTCCTATAACTGTGACAAAATAGCATGTTTGGAAAGCCAGTTCTCAGCAGAACCACCTCTCCCACCTCATCTGGCTATGTTACCAGGCCGCAGCACAATTGGGACCCACCCCAGGATCTCATCATCTGCTGGTCATGCACCACCTTCATGTGGAACCACATCAGGGGTTGGTGTTCATTCCTCCCCGGGATCACACACAGAGAGGATCCTATCACCTGAAGTCAGGTCCAGGGTCTGGTGCACAGGGAGCTCCACAGAGACTTGAGGGATGTGCTACACCACCTTTAGGCCATTGGTATAAAATTACAGGGTCCACATGCTCCTCCTGCTCAGCTCCCAGCCCAGCCACCTTTAGGGCTGTGAATGTGCAGTTGTGACTGCCCATGGGTGGGGAACTTGGTCCCATTGTTTCCATTTGGGGGCTCATGGGCTTCAACATTCCCAACACCACTCCCCATCCAAGGTGTTTACCCACCACATGTGTCACATACCACCCCTGTATGCTGTCTTGTCTGTCTTCCAACTCAGCCTACCTCCCCAAATATACCTACTATCCTTCCCCAACATACCAATATCACCTTTACAAATAAGGGCAATGTGTTCCCAACATCGATTTCACACCAGACATAACGGACCATTTTGCACCCGCTTACTACTGTGTGTATATATATATATATATATATATATATATATATATATATGGTAAAACCAAACCCAAAGCTGCAAACGAATCTGTGGAATAGCAAAAAGTCAAATATTCAAATGAAACATATATCCAAACAGTGTTCGTTGAAGCATTAATCCCAAACGATATTCCAAGGAACAAAAGCGTTGTTGAAAACCAGGTTTATTAAAGCAAAGGCTAAAAACGTAAGCGCTTTCACTATTTAAAATAGCTTCTTCAGACGTTGTGTTTGAATTATGTTTAGCTAAACATATAGAGAACAAGTCCACATCTCTCGATGTTAGTAAGCAACGTCACTTCCTCTAATGAAAATTACTTACAAAACACGTTGCTAAAATCACATATCATAAAGGTAAAAAGTATATGCGTAAATACCAACTTCTAAAACAAAGCTAGAATAAATTAATTATACAGATCGTATATCATTATACAATAAGAAACATTGTGTATTCTGTGCCCTAGCATCGATCTGGCAATTAGCAGCCAAAAGGCTGTGTGCTATGATCTCAAACAATAGCGCAACTAACCAGCAAAGAAAAAGTTACGTGGCTACAAATGCATAAAGTTCTAACCATTATGCGTCCGCTACTGCTTAAATCAAAGTCGTTTCAAACACTACGTCCAAACTATATATAGTAAGGTGGTGTAAAAGCATGCTAAGCATCTTGTATCGCTTCAAAGATATAAAATAAAATAAAAATATATAAAAGCATATCCAATATCTATGTATAGATAATATTACATAAAAGTTGATTAAGAAAATAACAATAATTCATAGCTATAAGACACATATTGTTACTTGACCTTGATAACATCATACAACTATATACAAATGATTACTGTTTGATGTTGTTGTGTCAATATCAATAATAAATGATTATATATACTATGTGACTGTCATATACCTAACGGACATAGTAATAGTTTATATAATATAATGCATTTTGGCTACTACTGCCAGTTTATCTTACAACTAGCTACATACATGCAGCAGTACGTGTACTTATAATTACATAACTAGGACTTATTGGCATGCATATAAATAGCTTATTGATGGTCTCATGTACCAAATGTAACAACATACTGTATTGATTGTGCGAAGTGTCCATCTTGTTATATCTCAAAGTATATACAGCACTGTAGAGGTGAAGAGTGACAACACTAGGAAATAGTTTAACTAAACAGTTTGACTAAAGGTGCCTAGATTTGGCCTGAATGAAACATTGTCTTTGAAACCTGTACTCAAATCTAGGCACCTTTAGTCAGTTTATTCACTAAGTACCCCTTTAAACTATTTCCTAGTGTTGTCACTCTTCACCTCTATAGTGCTGTATATACTTTGAGATATACATAAGATGGACGATTCGCACAATTACTATAATATGTTGTTACACTTGGTACATGAGACCATCAATAAGCTATTTATATGCCAATAAGTCTAGTTATATAATTACAAGCAATACTGCTGCATGTATGCATGTAGCTAGTTTGAGATAAACAAATCAGTAGTAGCCAAAAATGCATTATATTATATAAATATGTTATTGTTACATATCATTTATTATTGTCTATACATGCGCATCAATAATCGTTGCTGTATGAGATATTGGATATTTATATCTTTATGCCTGTCTTTTACCTTTAAGCGACTGCAGCACTATATATAGTTGGACGTAGTGTTCAACGAACTGTTTGGCTCAGAACTTTAAACTGCGTTGCTGGCAACTTTGCTGCTATTGTTTGATCATAGCACACACGGCTGATTGCAGATTGTTCGGCACAGACCTGTTTCTTGATATGATATGGTCTGTAATTTATTGCTTTGTTTTAGAAGTTATTCATTGCATACCTTTATGATATGTTTCAGCAGCGTGTTTTGTATTTTCGTGAAAGTGACGTTATGAACGCTTCTGTTTAGCTAAACATAATTCAACAACACGTCTGGCTATTTTAAATAGTGGCGCTTACAGCATTGCTTCAATAAACCTGGTTTTCAACAACGCTTTGTTGGAATATCGTTGGGATTACTTCAGCGAACACTGTTTGGATATATGTTCATTGAATATTTGACTTTTGCTATTCCACCTTTATTTGGGGTTTGGTTTCAATTTATTTGAAATTTGGCTGGGTTTGGTTTGTGTTCATATATATATATATATATATATATATATATGTGTGTGTGTGTGTGTGTGTGTGTGTGTCTGTGTGTCTGTGTTGGTATATATGCAGACATACACACACACACACACACACACACACACACACACACACACATATATATATATATATATATATATATATATATATATATATATACACACATATATATATATATATAGATCAAAAAACTGCTCAAGGCTTGGAAAATATGAAACCATGGACATTTAATATTGATGGCTTCATTTAACCCAGGAAAATGATCCGCCTGTAGTTTAATTTTAATCTAGCCTCTCTTTGAGCCAAAAAATTCCTGTAATCACCCCCCCCCCCCCGATGTCAGGTTCACAGTGTTCCAGGATAGAAAACAAAATTTTTTTAAAACCAATACATTCAACACTATGTTTATAAAATATTTGGCTTTTGTCCTTTTTTCTAATATTATACATATGCTCCTTCATTCTAACATTTATTTATTCTTGAAAGTTTCTTTACGAAAAAAACTGCTAGTAAAGTATTCTCCCAATGCATTCCATGTCAAAGTTACATCCAAAAAGTTAATGGAATTTCCATAACATCCCACAACAAACTTCAAGAAGTAAGAAACCTCATTCAACTTATTACAAAATAACTGCATTTCTTGAATCCCTCCATATAAAATAAAAATTAAATCATCTATAAATCTTTTGTAATAAATGACCTTGAATTAAGTTTTCAAGGAGTCCAAGATGATGTGTTCCCACCACCCCATAACTAAGTTGGCAAAAACTGGGGCTGCTGGGGACCCCATCGCAACTCCTTGAACTTGCTTGTAAAATCTATGATTAAAAATAAAAAAATTATTTTCTAAAATAACTTCCATAGAATCACAATAAAAACTGACTTCTCCATTAGATATATTACTACATTGCTGTAAAAATGCTCTCATTGCTTCTATCCCCTTGTCATGGGGTATGGACGTGAGCAAAGACACTACATCTAGAGTAAACATAATGTGCTGTGTTGGACTGAATAAATGAGCTTCATTCACAAAACGAATACTATCTAAAAAATCCCAAGAGTCCCTCAAATATGACTTCATTTTACAAACAATAGGACTAAGCATTGCATCAATCATTTTTGACATACCCACTGTGACATAATTCGGGGCAAAAATAATAGGTCTGAAGGGAGGGTCCATTAGGCTTTTGTGACTCTTAGAAATGCCAAACATCACTCCTATTCTAGGATGTTCTACTTCACAAAAATTGTACATTGCAGAATCCATATTACTGCACATCAAATTTTCATACAAAAAGCTGTTAACATATCTGAAACTTTTCTCTATGTCCTTTGTTGAAACAATATTATATTCATTCACATTACTGAGCATAGATTCCATTTTATTAATATAATCCTTTTGATTCATCAAGACAGTGAGCCCTCCCTTATCACTTTTCATTATTCTGATGTCTCTAGAAGTCACTAACCCTTTCATAGCTTTTCTCATGTTGACATTCAAGTTATTAAAATAATATTGACTCTTGTTAGTGAGCAAAGCTCTAATCTCATTCTCACATGTTGTTTCAAACACCTGAATAGTATGAATTAAAGCTGGATTAAAGTTAGAAGGTTTAAAAAACATGCTGTTGTTTTTTCTCACATCTTTCAAAAAATATCTTAAATTTAACTTCCTAGTAAATTTCTTTAAATCAATGATGGTTTCAACTACATCAGCTCGCCTAGTGAGAATGAAATTTAAACCTAACTTTAACAGTTGAACATGAAATCTGTTTAAAATACAGTCAGATAAATTTAAAATGTCCTTTTCAAATTTACCCTCACCTACTCGTTGTCTGTGGATGATTCGGACATTAATCTTGCCTTCTTTCTGGTCATCTTCTGCTGCTTGCAAGTTCTTTGCTCTTTCTCTGTTGTTCTCATCTCTAAGCAACGTGCAACCTTATATCCACCCATTTTGAAAAATAGGCCAACACTCCAAGTTAAGGAAACTGGAAAGTATACTGAAATTTTATGTTTCAGTATGAATATGAGTGTTGACAATATAGGTATACATAATATTATAAACAATAATTGGAAGATCCTTGAAGGAAATGCTGATTTAATGGTAGCCATTAAGGGGAAACCGAAGTTTGTTTATAGGAATGAACATAGTCTGAAAGGAGCATTTGAAAAGGGGAGAGATAGAAGCACATGTAGCATTAAGAAGGGGCATATCAACAGGGGTATGCACAAGTGTCATGACTGTTCCATCTGTAGGTTTATTTTAGAAGGTCCCTACATTCAGCTTCCTCACATACTTTATACCATAGGGGTCCCTGGTAGTTTTTGTTGCAAAACAAAAGGAGTTGTTTATATTGCAGTGTGTGACAAATGCTCATCATTTTATATTGGTATGACTACTAGAAAATTAAATGTTAGAATGAAGGAGCATATGTATAATATTAGAAAAAAGGACAAAAACCAAATATTTTATAAACATAGTGTTGAATGTATTGGTTTTAAAAAAATTTTGTTTTCTATCCTGGAACACTGTGAACCTGACATCAGGGGGGGTGATTACAGGAATTTTTTGGCTCAAAGAGAGGCTAGATGGCAAATTAAATTACAGGCGGATCATTTTCCTGGGTTAAATGAAGCCATCAATATTAAATGTCCGTGGTTTCGTATTTTCCAAGCCTTGAGCAGTTTTTTGATCTATTTTTTTGTTCAGCTGCTTTGTCGACTTTTTGATTTCTTTTGGCATTTGGTAGTGTCACTATGGCTGTTTCTCCTAATGATCCTTTATTGGATTTGAGTCTTCATGACACTCCTAATGGGTCCGAAGGGACTTTGACTCGCCAACTGGTCAAAATTCTGGGTGATATACAAAAGACATTATGTGTCTTAACTTCTGAGCATAAAATTCAGACACATACTGAAGGAGCTAGTGAACATATTTTTAATGGATCTGATGAGGATGTCCAGACTGTAATTGAGGTTATTACTGGTAAATCTCATAGAAATGAGTCGGAAATTACATCTAATATAGGGCGGAGAGCTGAAAAGCAAAGTCCTACGTATGCCAGCATTGCCTCTGTTCTCTCTAGCAGTAAGGATCCATTTAACAGTAAGAAAAAAATCTACTGACTTGATTTATCAACCACATTTCAAAGAAGAATGTGAACGTCTAGACAAACTTTTGAAAAAATACAAAAGTTTGGATATTGAAAATAAATATTTCTTGAAATTTATTGAATTAAATATAGTCCGAAAAGCTTGAGGTTTTTTAAATGCCCCAATAGTGTTTCAGTGACTGATCATTCTTTAAGACTCTGGAACAATTTTCCAACAATACGGGGGTTACTTTCCTCAAGCTATTGATAGAACGCAATTCTAACATGATGAGAGAAATCAAAGATGAAATTGTGGCTATTGAAGACAGTTTTGTATCAAAGCTCCATATTAAGTTCAGCGAAAGAAATGAACATGTTACACTTTTAAAAGAGATAGAAGAGCATGAAAGGTTGTTGATTGAGAGAAAGAACAAAAAACTGGAGCGTGACATCAATGCATATAGTACTGGCACTGCTTTTTCCATTTTTCTTAAAACTGAAAGAAAACAACTGTTTGGCAGACCTAACAACAAGTGGTCCACCTTTTCTTCGGTCCACCTTAAATCCAATGCACAAGGAACTTTATTTAAGCAAGCGGGGCATATGGGTAATTTTGACAATGTTTGTGGATTCAGCAGTGTCTCAGAAACTGAAGATTCTATGGATAATGTTGAAGAAACGGCTGATCCATCTATACCTAAAACTTTTAATAAAGAAAACAGTGACACTGCTATCAAACAGGGTGTTTTTTTAAGTTCAGAGAAAGAGCAAAGAACTTGCAAGCAGCAGAAGATGACCAGAAAGAAGGCAAGATTAATGTCCAAATCATCCACAGACAACGAGTAGGTGAGGGTATGTTTGAAAAGGACATTTTAAATTTATCTGACTGTATTTTAAACAAATTTCATGTTCAACTGTTAAAGTTGGGTTTAAATTTCATTCCCACTAGGTGAGCTGATGTAGTTGAAACCATCATTGATTTAAAGAAATTTACTAGGAAGTTAAATTTAAGATATATTTTGAAAGATGTGAGAAAAAACAACAGCATGTTTTTTAAACCTTCTAACTTTAATCCAGCTTTACTTCATACTATGCAGGTGTATGAAACAACATGTGAGAATGAGATTAGAGCTTTGCTCAATAACAAGAGTCAATATTATTTTAATAACTTGAATGTCAACATGAGAAAAGCTATGAAAGAGTTAGTGACTTCTAGAGACATCAGAATAATGAAAAGTGATAAGGGGGGGCTCACTGTCTTGATGAATCAAAAGGATTATATTGATAAAATAGAATCTATGCTCAGTAATGTGAATTAATATAATATTGTTTCGACAAAGGACATAGAGAAAAGTTTCAGCTATGTTAACAGCTTTTTGTATGAAAATTTGATGTGGAGTTATATGGATTCTGCAGTGTACAATTTTTGTAAAGTAGAACATCCTAGAATAAGAGTGATGTTTGGCATTCCTAAGAGTCACAAAAGCCTAATGGACCCTCCCTTCAGACCTATTATTTCTGCCCCAAATTATGTCACAGTGGGTATGTCAAAAATGATTGATGCAATGCTTAGTCCTATTGTTTGTAAAATGAAGTCATATTTGAGGGACTCTTGGGATTTTTTAGATAGTATTCGTTTTGTGAATGAAGCTCATTTATTCAGTCCAACACAGCACATTATGTTTACTCTAGATGTAGTGTCTTTGTACATGTCCATACCCCACGACAAGGAGATAGAAGCAATGAGAGC
>NC_056729.1:598785796-598848296 GCF_019279795.1 Protopterus annectens
ATATATATATATATATATATATATATTTATATATAGATATATATATATATAGATATATATATATATATATATATATATATATATATATATATATATATATATATGGGGTGCATTCAAACATCAGGTCCACACTATCTAACTCTCCTTTCTCCACAGCTGCACTGTTCTGTCTTGTTAAAAAAAAAACAGGTGTCACATGTAGACAAACCCTAACATTAGGGGGGTTTATATAGGGACAGATTGCAAGTAAGGCTATTACAAACCTATGGCATTTGTGCATGATACATTTCATGTTAACATGAACAGAACACACACTATGATGGCTTACATCTTGTCATTCAGTGTTGATCTGCACAGTTGGCAGGTATGGCCCACTCCCCACAGGGCCAGACGCTATGTCCATAGCAGTTGTTCAGCAGGACATCATTACAACTCTTGATGGCACATATAAATCTTTCCACATCATCTATCCCATTATTACAGACCAAGTACTACATTCAATTACATGCATATATGTTTCTCATACCTGTTGTAGTATTTTGCTCTCTGTTAGATACACTTTTATGTGTCCCCTGTCTTATATAGGTTTGGTTTGTAGTTTTTGTTATTTTATTGTTTTTCCTCTCTCTCTCTCTCTCTCTTCTCTCTTCTTTCTCTCTCTCTCTCTCTCTCCAGATTTTGTAGGTGATGCTCATGATCAGGTGATGGCCTCTGCACCCAGGAGCGACCTTAGGTCAACTGGTGCCCTCGGCAAAAGAGTTCCACAGCACCCCCACCACACTACCCAGTGCCCCCATCCTGGTATACCTACACCAAATAAATACTGAAAACGCGCCCCTGCTAGAGCGATGCCCTATGCGGTCACCTAGTTGGCCTATGCCTAAGGCCGGCTATGTCTGTACCAGTCAGTGTTCACCACTTGATAATTGCATGCAGCCAGCTGTGTAGTACTTCCAATTACCACTGTCATGGCAACCCACTACTATAAATTACTACATCATGTGGGCGTTGTCCCTTTACCTTTCCTGTACGGAAGACATCCTTCCTGTGTGTGGGCAGCAGTGTTACAAACAGCAGGTAACAATACCGCTTACAACAGGACTTGCAGACACAGGCCAACTACATATTTGTATAAGGTTCCAGACCTATGGACAATGTGAGTATTGTTGTTATATGCATTGTATACTGCTAGTTTTCAGGGTTTGTGTGTACATGCTAGTTTAGCATGAAATGCAGTCTGTCTCCATAGCTCTCAACTGTGGGCCTATGCACATGATGGCCAGATGATTGGCTGTTATGTTTTGTGTTCACCACACAGGTCTTGTCTCTGATATATCAGTGGCATTCTGTCTGTTGAGTGCTATCAGTACATGGCTACATACATTTGTGTTTCTGACTTCATATTCCTGAGTAAGGGTATGTTGCAACCAATCCTGTAACACCAGAACTTTCACAGTGTATAACAGCAATATTGCAAATATGGCCATGTGTTCCAGCCTCTGTCCTCCACCTATATACCAGGCTTTGTCCATATGTCATGCAGTAAGAGGTTGTTAAGTAGTGGCCTATCATTATGTAGTGCTGGCATTCCTGCCATCATTCCAGTGATGTTGTGGACTCCCACATGTATTGTGGGGTAGGGTCCATATATATACAGTCCAGAGGTTAGTGTATGTAACAATGTTATATGCCCTTGTAAGTCATTCTATGAAGGAGGGGTATGCACCATTTTTAATCTAGTCTGTTACAACATGTGACGGTTATCAGTAGTAAGACACATGATGGTATATGGCTGTATATTTTCATACATTTCACCATCAGAACAGTGGTGGACTAGTGCTTACTGTCTTACAAGCAGTTCTGTTTGTCAGTGTGATAGTAATGTTTTAAGTTAAGCATTGTTATGTAAGAGATACATTTTTTTGACAACTTAGTTCTTTTCCTCCTATGGGTTGAGTACAGAGTGTAATTAGAGGCTGCTGAACTACATCTGTAATTAATTAGTGTTGATTGATTCTTATCTTCCAGGTCAGTGTTTCTTTGCTGTTGTACTACTTGAAGGCTTTGGCCTAGACAGCAACATATGTTATGCTTTCAGATTACTGTATCAAATGTTTTGCTTGAGAGTTGCATTACTCAGTTATTATGTATTTCAAACATCTACCTGCTATATGAAATGGCATATACAACTGAAATAGTACACAAATAAACATTTCTATGTGAGCAAACCTGTGTATGGTGTCATATCCTTTGACTTATCTGTAGGTTTCTGTTTCATGCAATGATTGTCTTTTGTATGACAGAATCAAACACTGGCCATTTTAAAATTGGCAACTGTAGGAATACTGCCTTTTCAATATGCTGTACACCTTCTAAATGTGTATCTTCTTATAAATAGCTATACGTAGTAATATATGTATGTGTTTATATATATATATATATATATATATATATATATATATATGTATATATATATGTATATATATATATATATATATATATATATATATATATATATATATATGTGTGTATATATATATATATATATATATATATATATATATATCATTCATATATATCTATACACTGTCTTTTGGCTTTTCCCAGTTAGGGGTCGCCACAGCGGAACTCCGGTCCGCTAATGATTGGCAGTAGATTTTTACTTGCTGGCTTGCTGGGCCTAACGCACAACATTCAACGAAGGAACGCCCATTCGCACATGTCGACACAGAAGACGCTCTAACTGAGAATCGAACGTACAATGTCTAACTGTGAGGCGACAACGCTACCACAGCACTACCACCACAGTACATTCATATATATCTATGGGATCGGTACTGATCCTCGAAGGAACTTTTCACCAAAGCACAAACAGCCAGGCATACTTCCGCGAAAATGCTTTTTACTGAAAAAGCACTTTCGTGGAAGTATGCCTGCAGCTAGAGGGAGTTGTGAGGGAATGACTGTTGCGATTGTACTATGGTGTGGATAAGGGAATATTCCCTTTTCCTCACTGTAGTGCGATCTTGGAGTGAGAATATTAAAGTAGAGGGGTGTGCGGGGGTTACAGCCCCCCACATTGGGGGTGCATAAAAGTAGATTTATTTATTTTTTTTTTTTTTTCTTACGCACTTTAACAAAAGCGCTTTTTTGGTGAAAGCACTTTAGTTAAAGTGTGTTCGGTGATTGTGGATTTGGACAATTGAACTTTTGTTCAATAGTCCTAGATCCATTTTGTGTGTGTGTGTGTGTGTGTGTGTGTGTGTGTGTGTGTGTGTGTGTGTGTGTGTGTGTGTGTGAATATATCATTGGAATGTTTGCTGCTTCCACATTGTATATTCCCTATAGTAGACAGACTGCTCTGCATGATATGTTACTATCATCCTGACATTGTACAGCTTAGATGGATTACTGTTAACTTTTTTGGCTCTGTTGTGTAGGGTCCTAGATATGAGACTTGCAAGTGTTGGTTATTGTGTTGCAAGGCAGATCTGTTCAGCTGTGGAGGAGGGGATGAGATCAGCAATTACAAGAGGTACTTAATTTGTACCCCCTCACCCCGATTAATGGTGCCTTTGGTCATATATTTATTTGTTGTGTTCTTTTATCTCTCTCTCTCTCTCTCTCTCTCTCTCTATATATATATATATATATATATATATATATATATATACAGACATCTACATATATAAATGCATTTCCCCTACTGTTGAATGACTGTGCTGGATGATATGTTTGAGAAAACATAAAATTTCTTTTCATCTGATATGGCTTAGTGATAAATCACTTTGGCCATAGTGTGCAGGGAGCTGTGTTTGAGACTTGCAAGGGCTGATTATTTTGTTGCTGGGCAGAACAGGGGCTGTTGGAGAGAGAGAGTGACCAAGGCACTTTAAAGCAGTTGTAAGCGGGTTTGAGCGGTTTTGCGTGGAGCTAAACTACGCTTACGTGAGCTTAGCTTCACTTACGCCCACTTACGGCTGCTTAAACCCATGTTAATTTCAAATAAAGAAAAGAATAAAGGGAGCTATGAAAGTGGTGAAACTGGGGCAAGCAGGGGGACAAACAAGAAGAGAAACACGTAGGGATGTGCAGGATGGGTGTAGGAAAGGACCATAGCTCTGCATTTCTTTGGCAGCAACAGCTGCTTTTAATGTGTGCAATTTAGAATTTGGAGCCTCACACCCTACAGGGAGGTGTGTGGGCATCATACAATACAGATGATTGGTAGAGTTAGATTGTGTGCTGGATACACGTCTCTGGGCAAAATGTAGAGCTATGTATGGAACATGCTTTTTTTTTGTGGGACAGATGCTCCCCCCCTTATTATTTTTTTTTTTTAAAGTGAGAATGTGTTATTAAGGAAGGATTATTGGTAAGTGTGGTGATAGAGGTTTGGTAGGAGAGGTTGCATTTGCAGACAGAGAAGACAGTAGACAGGGGTGGTGTATGACACATGGGGGGTAAACATCTTGACGGGGAGGGTGGTTGGGAATCTGAGGCTCATGAGCCCCCAGATGGTAGTAGTGGCACTGATGTCCCTACCCGATGGCAGTCACCACTACTCCTTCACAGCACCAACGATGGCTGTGCTGGGGGCTGGGCTGGAGGGACTGCCTGCCCCTCTAGCTGTGACAGCCTGCCTTCCACCTGGTGCAGGTGGTCATCCAGCTCCATCTGGATGACACTGAGCACCATGCCACAGACCTCATCCTGGGTGACAACCACACCCACTTGTGGGGGTGGTGAGCCCCATCCCCTGCAGCAGTTCCACCTGAGGGTGGTGCAGGTCCAGCAGATGAGGGAGGTCTAGGTTGGGTCCCTTGGCCAGGTGAGGTGGGAGAGGTGAATTTGCTGGGATCTGCCTTCCCATATGTGCTATGGTGTGGAAATTAAAAATGAATATTGGTTAGTCATGCACAACACATTACAACATTAGTCAAAATAGCATGCATGGATATTCCCATTTACCCAAAACAGTGCAATTATAACAGTGCCATAGCAATCAGAACCCATGCCTATATGGAATGGCATTCAGGGTTACAGCAGCATGCCAGTTAGTGGTATGTTAAGCAGGCAATAAGATGATTATTCAACAGGGAATATTAGTATGCATACAGTTTAAACAATGATAAACCAAATGGAACAATGGTCCCAACAGTAGATGTTTGTTTAGGAACATACCCATGTTGGTTTCAGTGTAATGGTTGGATCATTTGAGTGGTGGGGGAAGGGAACAGATTCAATTGACAACTGCAATCAAGTATATTTGTCAGTACACCATTATTTACTACTCTACATTCTGACCACACTTACACTCTATCTGGGCCATGGGACTGCTACAACACAGCAACAGTTGTAGATATCAACAGAGCAATTGTACCCTTATTTTAGCTATACACATCAGACCTGTTTCTATACCAATTTCTTTACCTGTGGGCCTGTGCAGATGAACTGTGTCCACATTACATTGCTGTTTCTACACATATTTCAGATTCACATATCGGTTGCAGGCCCTGGAGTGTGTATTGTGTCTTTCACATACATCTACTGTGACATTCTCTGTGTGCAGGTTTTTTGGCAACTGGGGAAACTATCCATGATGGTGTGACGCTTGAGGGGCTTGTCTGGGCCTGACTGCAGAGTGTGGATGTCTAGCTTGCATCTATTTGTAGGACTGGGGCTGATCAACACAGCAATTGTACACCACTAGTATTTATATTCAGATTTCTTTACCTGTGTGCCCTGTATGGAAAATGCATGCATTGCAGTACATTCTTTTTTCTATTCAGATTGCAGTTTAAAATTGTGGAACCAGACTGAGTTGTTAGTGGCACTCCCTGGATTCAAACCGTGCTGTGTGTGCACAATTGAACTACAGGCCTAGCCCTTCTCAGACTGAGCTATTGGGGAGGTGTTGGGTGTTGTTTGTGACATTTCTATCTAGTACATATTTTTGTGCACAGTACTTTTATTATGACATGTTGCATTATTTGTTTTCCATTTTCAGTACAAACTATGCATACACAACAGACATTGGTGTCACTGTTTGTGAAACGTGCACATTTGACTGTTTTACAACTACATACTGCAATTTAAATTCCTGAGTACACATTGTAGGTTTTAGGTCTGCACCTGTTAGCCTTATACATTTCCCAGTACATTCACTGCTACATACAGCTGAAATGGAAAGGTTAACACAGGACAATGCTGGCAGACAAACAAGTAAAACACATTCTGGTGTAATATGTACTGTTGCTTTTTTCCAGTTATTTGACATGCCCATTCTAAAGTATGCAGACAAGCAGTGCTAAATTAGTTCACCTCAGTTAATGCATTCTGCAGGACATACACATTTCTATTCATCAGGTACAAGTGAGATGACATACAACTGTGTTTGGGATCACCTTTATTAGTTTTGATATACATATCTGTGTACAGCTCAGAACTCCACAATTACTATTCCTGCATGATCTGCACAGGGGAATGTTTTTCATTTTTAACAGTTACAGTAGCCCTGACATGGCACTTTCTTTCAGACACACTCATACATATTCTAATATTCCTCTCCTGCATACTGTATCTTGTTTGCTACTGATATCTGTATTACACAGCAGCTGGGAATACTCCCTTGTAACACTGGTAGCCTGGCACAGGCACTTATTCCTGACTTTTACAGCACAATTTTATATACAGGCTGTACTTGGTCATCTGAAAGGGTACTTTTAACTCTAGAATCTTACTTGATATATTTTCTTTTCTTACCAATGTAAGACTGACATTGTCTTTGTACCCATGGTTCTATATCTTCTTTTACCTGGAGTATTTTTATTAATTCTTTTTATATTACTATGATCAGCATACATGATGTAACCTGTTTTGTGTATTATGCTGGATGTACTGTATTTGTATAACTTGATGTTGGAGCTTTTCTCCCCAGGCCTCCACTGAAAATGGACCTGGTCCAGTCGGAATTTCCCGGTTAAAAAATGTAAAATAAAAAATAAATACTATCATTACTATAATTTTGATTTCTTACTGCTAATAGTAGAGGGTATTCTGTACTCACCATACTGCCAATGCAGCCAGGCCAGTCACTGGGCATGAGCCTGCATATTATGAGACCTCTCTGCAGCAGCTTTATATGGAGACATCATGCATTAATCACACCTGCACAGTCACAAGTTGAACTTTTTCCATACTTAGTTAGAGATACATAAGACTGCATACTTACAGACAGGTGGGACATTCTGCACTCGGGCTTCTTGGATCCACTGGTCCAAGAGTCCACACCTCCTCTGCTTCAGGTCATTATGGTGATAACGTACCTGCTCACCAGTTTAGGGTATGCCAGTGGCACTGGTGAGATTACGTCCAAGCTGGTCCCAGGCCTTCGCTTTGTACTGCGAGCCCTAGTACTGGCCCTGCAGCAGCCTGCCATCTTGGTTTTTAACTAGGAGCCCAACCATGACCCTGGACTCCAGGATGCCCCAATGTTGCACTCGGAAGCACACACCTTCTCCAATGCCAGCCATTTTGGTCCTGCTGTGTGCCATCCCAAATGGTTATTGCTGTATTCCTTCCTGTGCAGTTTAAATAGGGCAGTTTTCCTGCACTTTTTCTTGATTGGCCAGTTTTAATATGCTGCACTATGCTTAGCTCCATGCACATCCACATAGCAATGCTTACACCAGCTAAGGAGAGTGAAAGCAGGTAAGCAATGCTTACACTAGCAAAGCATTGCTTAAATCTATTTTTTCATTAAATTTATAAATTATATTTTACATATTCCCACCCCTACTGTGCTACATGTGAGCCATATGATTGATATCTATCATTCACATTCCTTAAAATTTTATTAAATAATTTGCCAGAGGGGGGGATTCGAGCCAAGCATGTTCTACATGCTATACCATGGCAGTACCACTATGCTATAGCAGCTTGATGATGCTTTCTATCACAGTAGCACTTGTCTATCATTTTCAGGATTTCAGCCAGTCTAAGCATAACGGCGCGCCACATAAACAAGCTGCACACTGCTTAAACTTCGGATTTATTTCATGAAAAAAAATATTACTTTTTTTTATTTCTTTCCTCTTGCCCTACTTCTTCCATGCATGTAGGGCAATAGTGCATACATTTGAGGGTGTGCACTTGAAGGCTGCTGCCTTCTAGGTGTTTGTGGTTTTTATTTTTTTTTCAGTGTCCGCAGACACTGAAATATTATCTTTTTACATTTCAGTGTCTGCGGCCACTCGTTTATTAGAGCCAGGCTCTAATATTATATAGTTTGACACTCATCTGTGTCAGAAAGTGTCGTATGCCACTTTCAGAGCAAAGGGAGCATGTTTCGGGTGCAGGCACTGCTGACACACACCATCTGCGCTCGGTCCTCGTTCGTGTCCATTTAGTTTAGATATCAGCGTGCCTTTATGCGTATGCAAGGCATGCTGCTACCCTAAATGGACATGAACCACTCCATGCAAGAACAGCCTGATTCTTGCATGGAGCTTTGTGAATCCAGAGGAGTGTCTTTAATTGTTGTGGTTTCCTGACCAGGTGCAAGATCAAAGCTACGTTAAACTCTGCATTTCTGGGAAACCAGAGAAGTGTCAAGAATGATTTAAAAAGAAGCAATACTGTTATCAATTTAAGGCAGAAAGAAGAGAGCATTTTGGATTTTGTCTAAAGCTGACAACAACTCACCAGTACTCTGCATCTTCTCTATATGTAAGTTTATTTAGAACTGTGATTGCTCTTAGATATAGATAGAAAATAGTAAGTTTAGTCTAGCTGTTTTCTGTATTAATGTCAGAACTATTCTACTGTATTATTTTAAGCATTTTCCTGTGATCTCTGTTCTTGACTAGCACTGTGTAGTAAGAAGTATTGTCTTGTGTTTTATTATTTATTATTAAATATTTTTAAACCTTTCCACTGTGGCTGTTTTGTGTAGAGATATTCTAAGCTCTAGAGGACATTGCACGTATATAATGATGCTGTACAAAGCCACTCCAATAGTCTTGCTGCTCACTCACACTTATATTTGGATAATAATATTGCACAGTAATAATTGGACACCCTTTTGTAAGGGCCTTATTAGTAGCTGATATTAGTGGATGGTGGCAGTGATTTTCTACCTTATAGCCTGGCAGAGAAGGGGGCATAGCTGGAGAACCTGTGTCAGCCTTCCCCAGGAGTGTCTGTACGTTTGTATATAACTTATATCTCAAAGTGTGTGTGTCAGCTACTTGGGCAGGGACACAAAGCACTGGTTGGATAGAGAGGGTGCTGGAGGTTTTAGCTTGACCACTAGGCTGAGACCTGTACCCTATAGCTGTGCCAGTGGGGAGTCTTATTGGAGATTTGGAGAGAAAGGGAGAAGCCAGCCCCAGACTGACTGTGATCTGTGTGTGCTCTTAAGAGGAATTGCACTTTACTGAGTGTGTATTTATTATCCTTCCCAATGTGGATGCCCCTTCCTGGTGTTAGTTGTGAGGATTGGGGCTCCTTGATTATTGGGCCAGTGCACGGGCATCACACTGTGCACCGTGTTTAAACATAAATAAGTGAGGTTTCATAGCTGACAACAGTGTTGCCAGCCACAAAACTGTGTAAGCAAACATGGATAGCAATTCTGTTTAACTCTGAGCACTGACAGTTTGTGGTTTTGTGAGGAATACCACAATGATCACCAGGGCTTAACAGATAGCTCTTAATCTCTTAGTGCAAGACATCTGGGCAAAGGCCAGCATAATGCAGGACAATGAACTAAAAATAGGGACACATTTGACATATTTGCTCTTTAAAAATTTGCTAGAATAACCAGGGGTTTGTGTTAAGATACATTTTCTGAAGGATTTGAAGTCTGAAACTCAAGTGAATGCATTTATTGAGTCACATCAGTCCTGAGATCATCCCAGTGATATGGCAGAAAACCATAAATTTGATATGGAACACACCAAAATATAAATAAGGTAAAAATATGGACATTCTGTGAAAATCTTGACAGTTGAGAAGTATGATTGATAAGTATATGGTCCAAAAAATAGTACAGGACAGTGTATCCACAGTGCATACTACTGTGATATCCCATTACTAGCATACTATACTGAAGCTGCGTTAATGATCTGTAACAGGACATGAGACTGCCATGTAAAATGATGATTCAGGGGAAGTGTGTGTACTGAATAGGGACACATGGATGAATTGTAGGAATGAGCACAGGGAAAGAGGACAGGTGAAGCAACCTAATGAACAACAGATGAGGGCATGTGAATGGAAGACAGTTGTAGCAGCAACACCAATCACATATCATTCTGGTACAGTAGTCACTACACATTGAAAATTAATAGAATTATATCTAACTGTAATGTTTATGCTCCAAAAAAGAATACCTAGGTATATCCAATAAGATGGGTGACAGCTCACTGTGACAAAGGTGGTACACTTCAGTTATCCAGCACTGGAATATGTGTAGAGAGGCACATGAAGAAGGGTGGATTGTACTCAGTTATTGGTGTGATGAAGGCTGTGAACTATGGATGTGTAATGGCCTCTGATGTGGATGTCCTTTACATATTCAGTAGTTGTGTTACAAATAAGGGATTAGTTAGCACTGTGACCACATACTGATAGACCTTCCACTTGCCATGTACCTCAGGACACAGGTCACATACCTATTGGTCTGATTAAAGGGTGTGATGTCTACATTATACTTAAGTTGTTTGTTTTCCTGTCATAACAAATCTCCACATTTTTTTGTCACTGTAGGTGTTGCCATGGCTGTGCCAGCAATCTTTGGCATGTGGTGATACTGTTTGTATGATACTAATATCCCAGCTGGAGTCAATGATTGCCAACAATCTGTAGTCCATCAGGCAGCTGTTTGGATACAGAATGTGTATGTCATCTGTGATGTCCATCACTTACATAATGGACAGGAAAGGGCCTATCAGACAGCCCTGATGTACACTCCTGATCACTGGACCTGAGATATAGGTCACTTCACACATGTCAACATATTTAGATGCCATGCATGTGATACACTGGTCTAAATGAGAAATTGTGTGTTTCAATAAAGGATATTCCATTGTTAACTCATCTGTGGCCTACCTATTATTTTATTATTTTGTAGTACGTATTTTAAAGTTCAAATTTTAATAGAGAAACATATTTCTCTAAAGTGAACTTCACACCCTCCACACTGCAAAGTTTCTGCTTGGTTTGATACAGTAGTCTACCCACTTGGTGATATAGGTGTATATGGCCACATCTGGCAGTGCTGAATGAATACTTCAGTGTGGATTTGTGTCATATGCCTTGGGCTTGACAAGTTCAAAAGGATGACAGTGTTGTCATCATTGATACCCTCAATGACCTCTTTGAGCACATCTAACAGATGTAACAGTAGCATTAACAACTCACACAGGTCTGCTGCACACAGTCAAGATATAACTAGTGTCCATTTAGAAAAGGTCCATGATGACATATTGGTCTACCTCGCAGATGAAGAGAGCCAGGATATGTCTGTACATGCGTGCATCAGGTGCTGTCCCCCCCAAACTCACACAGATGCATGTTGAAAACACCCTTTTACAGGAACATAGTCTGTGTGGATGGTGTATTGAAGTGTGTATTCAACCATGTCAGGAAGGTGTATGTGATAAGTCATATGATTGGCGATCTGTGATGCTGTCACAGCCCATTAATTCTGTTTCATAGCTCTGGAGGAAGTTAAGACAGTGCATACTGGCTATCCTCAACTGGTGTAGAGTTTTAACACAATTCCCTATGCAGGGATCATTGAGAAACTTTCACAACTGGTGATTAAAGTGCACCCCAGGTATCTGTGCTTGGCCCTTTACTGTTTGGAATTTATTTCTCAACAGTTCAGATTAAAGTATACTGCCTTTGGCTTACCACTTTTGCTGATTCTTGCAAACTGCATGCAATCGATTCCAACTATGATGATAACATACTACAACAGGGGCTAACGCATACAGATGCTTGGTGACAATCACACGGTCTAAAAGTAAATGCAAAAATGTGTCTTTATTTTGGTCTTCTGCAAGGTGGAATTCCCTAATTACAGCACTGACAACAGTCCTGCTATGCTGAAACCCAGTGATGCAAGCATAGGGAACACACATACATACCAATCTAAACTTTGACCATCAAGTGTCCACACTGGCATTGAAAGCCTGTGTTGTGCACATAATAAGTCACACCATCTTATCTCAGGATTATATTAAAGCACTGTACTCAAACCTCATCAGAACACTAATATAGAGTATAACTCTCTTTTTTGCATGTACCTCACCAGACATATGGAGAAGCTGGAGAGACCACATGGGTTACTCACCAAGAAAACACAGTGCATACAAACCGTGCCATGAGGTAAAGTATGTGGATTGACAGAAATCTATGTCACTGTAATTTGTATCATATAGAATGAGGGGACTTTTGCCAGGCCTCCAAGCCAGTCTCTGATCCTGCCCTAGGGGAAATAGTGCATACCCTCAAATCAGTTATAGCTGGTGACAGCAACAGTGTCTGGTGAGGACAATATGGCAATAACAGTGTCCCACACGCTGATGTAAAAGGCTGTCTGTAATGTCAAGCAGGTGCACACACAAAGACACAAGCTGCCAGTAGTGAGAATAGAACCACTACCTCTTTAAGAACATAGACTATATAACTCAGTATTTTACAGAAGCACCACCAATGTCTGATTTCTATAAGACATTAGGTCAACTTATACTGGATGACATAAGCAGTGCATGTTTGAAAGTTGATGTTGGGAGGCCTGCATGTGCACATATCAAAATACATTCAGTCCAAGGTGTTAGAGCAGTAACTGTGGGTTACATATTTCTGGTCTTCTGGCCAGAAACGCACACAGTTGACTGTAGTGAGAACAGAACCCCTACTTATCTAAGTATAAGTATGGCATTTGCAAGGGTAGTTGTGTAAAAACACAAGTTCCCTTTTTGAATAGTTAGATGGTCATTGTTAGTAGAGTGATTTTGTGATCAACACCCATTGGCCCTATGCATGAGGGACATAGGTGCCACCCCAGGAGTAAATATACATTCACCCATCCAGTTGCCAAGGTTGCCCTTGAATAGTGTCTTTGAGGAGCACTGCTTCACATGCAGTGGGAGCCTATTACAGAATTCTGTTTATGCCACGGGCTAGGTTGAGATCCCTGGAGCAAGTTATTATTGTCTCATTTGATTTACAAATGTCCAGAATTTCCAGTAGGGTAGGGTTTGAGACTGCTCTTTAGGACAGGCATAGGTCACTTCTCAGCAGCCTACATGATACTGAGTACAGTGACAGGTCTTTCATTCTTTCCATGTATAACATGTTTTGGAGGCCCTGGATTCTTCTGGTCATAAACCTCTGTGTTTTCTCCAGTTGCTGCAGGTGTCTGGTGAGGTACAGACAGAAGGGAGCATTGTACTCAATTAGTGGTCTGATAAGGGAGCAGTACAGCAGAGCTTTGACTTCCCTGGTCTTTGATGTGATGGCCATATTTATGAGGTGCTCAATGCAGAACGTGTGTCTCACCACTATGAACACATAGTGATTGAAGTGTAGATTGCTATCAACATGTGCTCCCAAGTCTTCAACACTCTGTTTGAGCTTAGATGGGTGCCATGTATATCATAATTGGCAGGGATACTTCATTGCCAAAGGGGACAATGAGACATTTTTTTGTTTTAAGGTTCACTGCATCAGTTTGGCACCAATCATCTATCTGTATCAGCCCCTTCTGTAATAGGTTAACATTGATGGGGGGCTCTATATGACTATGTCCAACTGGCAGTTATCTGAAAACTTAGTAGGCCACAGGCCATCTACCTTTGCCTGGACTTCTGAGAAACAGTTTCCAAACAGCTGAGAGCCCAACACAAATCCTCGTGGTATTTCATTGGTAAGTGGTCCAGTGGTGGAGGTGCAGTCCACAACTTTGACAGTGTGTGCTCTGTCAGTGAGCCAGTTGGCTATCCATCTATAAATGTATGGGTTAATCCCCATATGGGAGATTTTCTCTATGATACCTGAATGGATGATAGTGTCAAAGGCCTTGGTTAACTCAACATAGGTGATATGTAGTGCTATCTCTTATCCAGGTCTTTGGGGTCATTATGAAAGAAGTCTACTAGGTTTAATAAGCAAGATCTACCCTTGACAAAACCAAAATGGGTCAGGTCAAATGTGTTGATGGTCATCTATGTTCCTGTGGATAAGGCCCATGCAAATTCCTTCCATTGCCTTGCAGATAAGGATTTTAGGCTTATGGGTCAATAATTCTAGTTCTGCATGATAACAGATTGATGTGCATTGCATAATTCTGTAGTGTAGGTGATATGTATAAAAAAGTACTGAGACACCAGGGTGGCAGTGCTTAGGGGAGGCGACACATGGCTGTATTGTAAACATGTGACATATTGTTAGATAGGCCCTTCAGTTACTGTTTCCACATGTAATTTCATGACATAAACAGGAAATTGGCAATAAACTGCAGTAATACATAATAATATTTACTTTTCCATAGCACTGTGAGTATTAGATTTGTGCGACATACACATTTGTAATACTTTCCCTCTTTGGGCATGGTTAAGTGGTGCATAAACATGAGCTGCATTGCTAAAGACTGAGAGGTGGAACTGAGTCTATGAAACACACTCACTGTTTGACTGCCTCTGTGGCAGCAGGTGTAAATGCATTGATACATTTCTTTTTGAACCCATATGATACTGGGTTCAAATCCAGGTGTAGATAATACTCTTAAATAACCAGTGATAATGCAATGACAATTCTTTATAGTACATGTGTTGCTGTGTGTTGGCATAGCACAGCAGGGTTAAGGAACACTGTGTGGAGATAAACACAGCACTGTACCACTGCTCACTGTCCCTTGGCATTGCTGCGCAATGTAAACTCCATGCAAACATACTGTGGAGGTCAAAAAGTGAAGGGATCCATTGCTTTTTCTGCTACTTATGTGTGTTGTATGTGATTTTTTTTGAGCAGGTTATAGGTGTTAAAATGGGATAGATAGGAAAGTTGTGAAATGGACAGAAAGCAGGGGGAAGAACAAAAGGAAAGCAATACACAAATGTACAGGAGGAAGGTAGGAAAGAATTCTAGCTATCCGTTTCTTCAACAGAAAAAATGATCATATGTGCAGAGTATTAACTGAACTTGGACTATCACCTCCAGAGAGAAGGCTGAAAACAAAGTAATCATGCTGTATAGCCAATTGGACTGAATCAAGTGTGTCAAATAGACATGTGCAAAATGGAGAGTTATGCATGGGACAATATTTTTTTTGAGAGAGGAGACTGCTGGATAAGGTGGATAAGGAACATAGGTATGTGTGGGTCAAATAAGTTGGATAGGTGAGGAAGCAAATGCAAACAAACAAGACAAACTACATAAGAGAAAGAGACGGTGAAGGACACAAAAGTTTGAGGGACATCATGACTGAGGTGAGGGAGGAGACATGACAGTCTCATGCCAGTCAAGCTTGGAGGCAGTGAATATTGAGTCCTCACCCACAGGAGTGTCATCACTGTTCCCTTAATCCGCTGGTGGCTGGAGTGCTTGATGTTTTCTCCAACTCTGTACAATGAGGTACAGCAGCTTCTCCATCTGACATAGGCATACACCAGTGATGTGGTCCACAACCCTACACACTAATCCTGGCATCTCCAGGTGAGTGATGAAATCACCACCTCTGCCACTGCACCAGCTTCAGGGCAGTAATACCCAAGGGCACAGGTAGTGCAGGGGCAGCAGCAGCAGTGATGCCAGGTTTGGTTCCAGATGTGTTGGCCATGGTGCTGAAGCCAGTGGAATGGGATGCAGGCTGATCCACTGGGTTGGCCTACCTCACTGTGCTGTGTAGCATTTAGTGATGTGGTGCACATGGATGGCATGGAGATATTTTGATGACACATAATAGAAAATAAAAATGAGATAAAAGGGTTGGGGTGAGAGAAAAAAAGCGATAAAATTAGTACCATCATATGTGACATACAATGCATTAATACAATTATACAACTCTTTTATGTAAAATATTACATTTAAGTATACATCTAAGAGATACACACTATACTACATTGTTAAAAGTAATTCTTGAAATGTACATATATGTTTGTTCCAATTCTATAGATTACAGTTTATAGCAGGGCATCTGTGCCACTGGTATAGAGTTGTTAATTTAATGTAAATATTACTGAAGAATTAACAGTATTGTATAGTTGTGAATTATGGTGTTTGAAACAACAACCTGTGACTACAGTGTAATATTGAAATCCTACACTTGGTATATGCTACAGACTAATGCATGCATACTTGATTTTACAGTTGGGATATACATACTCAATTTGATACAACTCTATAAAAGACAAAAAAGCTATATTTAACTTTTAATGCTACAATAACACTTCTCTTCTGCTGCATAAATACCACTTGCTTCCCTCAGTCTCTCCAATCGAGCAACATGAGCCTGTCAATTGATCTTACATTCGGTGGCAGCTGGAGAAAGAACAGAAAAAAACAGAAGAGCATTATGTATACCAGTCTTGCCTATATTTACCTTTTGAGTCTTACAAGTACTCTCTTATTGCCATACCTACACAGCTGTGGCATGTCCGCAATCTCAAACACATTCAACCAACAGTTGAGAATATTCCTTTTTTGCCTGCGTAGGTCATTAAAATTATGCCTACACTGCTCTCCAGTGTGAAGGGATATGAGTAGTATTCCATACACCCTGGGCCGTACTATTCCACATCTGAAACTTGTACTGACAGCCAGAATAGAACCCCTGGTGAAGCCTTTGGCTGTGGGGCTTTGCCATTAGTCCAATAAATACCTTGAATTCTAGGACACCCCAGCAATGTGCCCTAAACTTGGCACCTTCATCTCTAATGCCAGCCATGTCTACCAGCCAAACTAGAGCAAAAGAAACTGATGTTTTCCTGCCAATTCCAGTTATCGCTTTTACTGGTACTGCACAAACCCAGGCAAGAATGCCAACTGCATATAAACGATGTTAAGGAGAGTGCAGCAGTGCCAAACAGGGATGAAATAAATATTTGAAATAGAAAGGTTAATCTGACACTTGACCTCAGTTTGAGGGGTGTCTGCAGATGTAGCTTATAAATATATATTGAAAATTGGAAGGTAAATGTTAGGTGAGTTAAGTTTGCAGACATGCACAGGGGGCATAAATCTAATGAACTGACATATTTGTTTTTGCCTTTATACACTGAGGAAACATTAATTTTACACTGTGGGAGTCAAACTTAGCCATAAGGAATAAAACATTTTGTTCTACATTGTTGATTTTCCACCTTTGCCACAGAAGTGCTTCTGAGGCATAGTCTGGAATCATACATAAACACAGAGACAGTTTGAGCTGTTACACATGTATGCATGTGACCTGACAAGGTTATTGGATATAGATCCAGATGTGTAAGTGTCTTACGTAATTGTGAAGCCCATGCAAGTCCAGATAGCAAAATTAAACTTACAGAACTATAGTACATAGTATACCCTCAGTCATACACCTGAAAAAACAATAATGGTGTCTCATTCCTCATATATATAATTCATATTAGTTTCACTATCAAAAGTGTTATAAGTGACAGTGAATATAATGGGAAGTGGGACAACAGTAAAAGTGTATGGAATATCCTGAACCATGTCTATGTCAATCCTACATTTACACCTGTTGCCACAAGAATGTTGAAATAACACTTTGTCTATTTTTCAGTTCATTGCTATAAAATGCACTGTCACAACAGTAAAAATAGGTTGCACACCCTGTACTAGAACCCAGGACCGTCTGTTTTCCAGTCCTAAACTTACACCTGCTGCCACAGGACAAATTACATGATATTTTCTAATTTCTTAATGATTTTTAAGATCTCTGTGTTAACCGCTGTGCAGTGCCGCTTAGTGGGTTTGTGCAATACCAAACAGAATTAACTGAATGTATCTGGTTTCAGTTATTGGCTGTCTGAGTCCTTTCTGAGGTGTTCAATGGATACAGCTACTGGGGAACCTTGTTAACCACCATTCAATGCTGCTAAGTGCTGCTAAGTGCAGCTGTATGACGAAACACAAACATTGCAACAATTTATTTTTTGACCTTTTGACCTTTACCCTTTGCCCTTTTATAGATGTCCTGTTTGCAGGTGTTCTGCAGGTGTTCTCTCTGCTTTCTGGGTGGGCCACTAGCCTAGTTTGAGCTCTGTCATGTTTTGTGCAAGCTAAATAAGCTCACCCAAACCTGACATTCATTTTCTCTCGTTCCTATATTTGTGCTAAGCCACTGATTGCACAAATACTGTCCCCCCCCCCAAAAAAAAAAAGAAAAACAAAAAGGGAAAAGTAGTTGGAAAAGTAGTTGAAATGATGAAAAACAATCTGACAAATACACAACAGAATGTTAGTACACATGAGATATTTCTACATATGTCTGGGTTTGAACTGTCACTCCAATGAACCTTCAGAACATGGTAATGGGGCCATATTCCTCTTTGCCAGAAAAACAGTTTTGCAATCAAGAACTGATATCATTCTACAAACAACCTACTGCAATATCATCTACAGTAACATGACACCATATAAGTGGTATTTGTACATTTATTAATTTTGGATGTAGTGCACTAAGTGATCACACAATCAGTTATGAGTTTTGCTTGCAAATATGCAGCTCTGTCTTACCTCTCTGTGATTGTTGCTCAGTCTTCTCTTATATAACCAGTTATCGGAGTCATGCAGTCTGTAAGCCATTCTATATCATTGCCCTTAAAATGTGTAAGGCTACTAAATTTCGATAATATAATATCCAGTTGCCAATAAATGAAGGGGAGGTTGGATGTTAATAAACAGAACCTGTGCATTGTGTGCTACTTACTTACATTTACAACTCTGACAAAATTACATCTAGCACTTTATGAGTCTAACCTGACACACTCATTGGATGTAGGGCAGTCTGTATTGCTGTTGTGTTTTCCTTCTCCATACCAGCAATCATTCACATTTGCAATCCATTAAAAATAATCACTGAGGGAGTGCCTGCACTATGTTTACATTTGCTACACAGAGCCAAGTGTTTGGGATTCAGCAAATTTAATGAGTTCACACCTCATATGCCGACAGCCCTGAATCTACACCATAAAAAGGCAACCATGCAGCTAGGGAAAGTGAAGGTTAGGATACTTCTTTATATGGAGAACACAGAAAAGACGCTATTACTTTGAGATATATCTGCACAGAAGATTATTGAACTTTAGAAGGTATGCTTGCATTTTGTCAGCTATATACTACATATGCTAAAATGTAAATAAGAAAAATCTATTTTATAGTTTTATATATATATATATATTTTGATTAGCAAAGGCTTTGCACTTTTAACTGTAGGCATTAGTTAGAAGTGTACTGATAGCATGGGCATGTTTGTTAGGACATTTCACAGGTATACATGATTGGTACTACCCTAACATGGAATGTTCTGTGTTAAATCTGTAGACTTGTTTCAGGGACATTTCATTTGATAGTGCTTTTAGCATTTCAAAGATTTTTTTTAGCAAAATATGTCATTTACCTGTTCTTTTGGGGTGGGGGAGCAAAGCTGCATTTCAGTTATGACACAAACAAGGATATGTTGCTATTGTTCCTTTCCTTTTTTTTAATCTAGCCTGCTGTTCATATTTCAAATCTCTAGACTGTTTTATGTTTCTACAGTGAGTAATACTGAAATGCTACCTTTTCTGTTTTATCTGGGAACACCTGTCTGGCATACCAAAATGTAGAGCTAGCACAGAGCTTGGCTGTGTTTATGCAGACACTCGCACATCAATTTCACCTGGAGAACTCATACAGACTCATACACAACAGTCACATGATTCAGCTTTGAAACTTAAAACTCATTTTGTCTCACTGCCCATTTGTTGCTTTATCCGAATTTGTCTGCTTCTCTTTCTCACTCACACACACCCTCACTGACCTTTTTGTCAGCCTAGGCTTCCTGCCCCCCCCCCCCAACAACAGCCTGTGCAAGTGATGATGACTGTGCCATATCCTTGTTTTCTATCTTTTGTCTCTTAGCCAATGCAATGACATACTGAGCACACCTACGTCTTCCTACATTCACAGCAGCTGCTGGTTCCATCTCTGACTCCTCACCTGAGTGTGGCCATGGTGACTTTAGCATTGGTGGTGGGATGTGTGCTCCTTCCCCTTGTTGATCCTTCTGGAGCTAATTTATCAGGATGATGTTGCGTAGCATGGCACATACTGCAAATATTTCAGTACTAGTCCATGAATTGTACTTCAGGGCTCCCCAGATGTACGTTGGCACCAGAGACTTCAGCAGCCCAAACACATGCTCTATGATATTTCTCATTTGAGCATGTGCCTCATTATGCCATTCCTCAGCAGGTGTGTGTGCATTTCTGATGGCTGTCATCAGCCTCAGTTCCAGTGCATAACCTGCATCTCCCAGTAAAGCACCCTGTGGGATATCCCCCTAGTGAACATCTGATACAGTTGAGAGGTGTGCCAAATAAGTGAGTTGTGGTAACTGCCTGGATTGCCAGCACACATTCAAGATGATTCCCTTGGGATTACACATTGCATGGCAGTTAATAGAGTGGAAGTCCTTTCTATTAATGTAGAGCCTTCCCTGCTCCCCAGGTAGTGCCTTAATTTCTACATGTTTGCAATCTATTGCACCCAGTACTTCAGGGTAGTGTTCTACAGAGTAGCACTCCTGCATATTTCTGGCCCTATCATCAGGAGTACATGGAAAATGTATGTGGTCACTAGCAGCATGTTGGAGAATAGCATTCAGGAATTAATGGAGGATGGTGGATGCTGATATCTGTGACACCCCCAGCATATCCCCTGTTGGTCTCTGAAAAGTACCTGTAGCTCAAATACTAAGTGCAATGCATGCCTTTGTCTCCACTGAGATGCCCTGGCTCTGAGTTGAGGATGACAGAGGTTGCAGAGTTCCTGTAGTGTGTCTCTATCCACCCTGTAGTGCTCTATAATTTCCACATCATATAGATTGTGATAAGTTACCCAGGATATGAAAACTCTTCTCCTTCCTGGTCTTGGCCTATTTGCAGCAGCAGCAGCATAGACTTCAGCCTGTTGCAAATACACATGAGTTACAGCAACAGCTGCCCCTAACATTGTTTCTGTATAGACTCCTTCCCATGGTTGTATTCCAGCAGGTTTTAGAATTTACAGGGAAAACCAGCACTGAGTCTACATGGTTAATTTATAGCTTGTTGAATAGCTCCTCCATCTTGGATTGGTTGATTGGCATACAGTTCAGTTGCTTATGCTATTACTTGCATTCCAAGCTCTACACACCATGTAGAGCCACTTACTGAATCCAAAATAGTGCTCTACAGTACAGGCTTTATTGAAATTAGCCAAGTGAATACTTACACATCTCCTCCCTTTGAAAGTCAATCCAATACCCTTTCTTAAGAGAAGTTAATTACCAAAATATCAACTGGTTCACTTACATAGCTTAAGAATAACAATTTGATTCATGATTTAGGAACTTAGGTAGACAACAAGCTGTCTTTAAATCAGAATGTCTCAATATTGCCAGACATTAATTTTATTCCTTTCTCTTTTCATCTATGTTCTCATCCAAATGCTTTCATTTTGTGCTGTACTCATTCACTCCTTCATAGACTATAATACTCCACTTGATGTGTTAACGCCTGCCCCAGATACAAAGACTCCATCATTTTGTAACCAAATAATCCAAGGATTAAAGAACCACTTCTATAGATAAACTAAAAACTCTGTCCTTATCTTCTGTGGCTTAGATAATCAAGTGAGGTGAGCTTTATCTTCTCTTCTGAGCTATTTCAGTCATTGTTGTCTTTGAGCTCATTTTCCTTGAAAAAAAAATGCTCAGTTAAGACTTATTCCAAAAGCCGAGTTCTTCACCAAAATATCCAGTAGCCCAGGCTCAAGCATAAATTCATCACCTTGTGCCTCCCTCATCTAAGAAATAACATTACTATACAGTAGACATCTATAGCAACATTCAAAGTTCAATTACTTGAATTCAAGGGTTCCCATGTATTCATTCCAGGAGTCACTGGCTACAGAATTCTATTTATGCCAAACAAAATCCTTTCTTAACTTTTGATGCTGCTATTGCTTTCCATTTTACTTCAGTTTCTCACGATTGCTCTTCCTTTTAGCATAATACAAGCTAAAAACATGCTTTCTCTATCTCCCAAATTAACTCTACCTTCTTCCAATATCTTCTTAACTATCAGTTCACTTTCAATGGTTCTTGTACAGCACTGCTGCTAAGCTGAAACTGGTTAACATATCACTGACTTTATATAAACCCATGAAACCTAAGAAATTGTTTTTGTAAGCTAGACTCTTTCTTAGCCCATTCTAGCTTGGATATTTGTCTACCATTAAAACCTAGCATCTCTCTGGTCTTCACAATCTTGTATTAAGGAAAAGCTATCACTGCCATTATTCAAAGTATAAAAGAGTATAAAGGAAGTCAATCAACCCAATCTCAGCAGGATACAGTCAATATTTTATACATGGAGCACATAGAAGCTAGACATCTTACCAAATCAAGTGAAGGAAAGACCAAGTCATTTTCATGACTGTTTAAACAGAACCACTGTTGAACATGGTGGTTCAAATTCCAGATCTTTATCAATGCAATTAATTTTGTTTCATTACAAAGACATGCATCTGGAGTGTTTCTCCCTGAGCCGCCGCTGAAAATTGGCTTCATTCCAAGTCTGACTTTCCCAGTTCAAATGTTAAATAAATAAAATAAATAAATGATTAAGCAATTATTGCCTTAGAAAGCTAACACACAAGTAGTATTTCACAATGCTGCACGTATATCATAACCTAGTAAGAAAACTTGTAATATAAACTGTTAAAAAGACTTGGAAAATGTATAATCTAAAAACACAGACATTTCATAGGTACTTTCTAGGTTTGCAGTGTAGGAGACCATTTACAAACCCAGCTCAACTTCTGAATTGCCTCTGTATTGGTTAAGTGACCTGCACAAGGTTGCACAGTTGGCAAATGAAGGTGTAAAGATTCAAACCCTATACCCTGGCAGCTGATTGGCAAGTAAGAGCTTTATTCCTATGTGTTAACTATCAGTGTATTCTCTATTCTACCTAGCAAAATATTACTTTAACTTATACTCAAACGTTTAGATAACAAAACAAAATTTCTGTTTATTACATTTCCAGATCTGAATGAAGCACACATGCAGTTACTATCAAGACATGTAATGGTAATATAACTAAACTTGTGTTTAGTTATAAATAACACAGGTTTAATAATGTCAGTTTAATATAACTAAATTTGTATTAACCTCATAAAGGTAAAAAGAGGAAACATGCACACAAACACTAGGCACACGCACACATACACACACACACACACACACACACACACACACACACACACACACACACACACTACATTTGTAAAAGTATGCAGACTCCTTATTCTTATCTGTTAAATGCATATAATCCCAGACTTCTTGAAAAACTACAACTATGTTTGATTTAAAACAACAAGCATTCACAATTGTTGGTTGTTCACAGAGGCCAGTCACATTGCCTAACACACAGACTACTAATTCATTTTGATAATTATAGTCTCACGACCAGTAATGTTTATAACCAGCCAAATACCTGTGAAACTGCAGCCTTTTGCGATATTTAGCCTTTATACTGAAAACGTTTTTGATTCCATAAATTAATCTTATCCAAAGGATGTCTAAAACATCTTCATTTTCCATTTGCCTTTCAGTTGTAATAGCACTATCTCTTGCTTTAAAGTAGGTTAAGACATCTCCAGAGAGGACCTAAGGATTTCCCCCTATCCCTTTATTTGTTTTCGTCATGGAGCCACTGACTCAGAAATAAGTTACTACTAATATAAAATCTTTTGACATATCAAACAGGCTAGCAACTAATCCATCATCATTTCCAGATGACCTTATTGTTATGTAACTAAGAATTGTCATTACCATTTACAAATATTGTATAACTGAGCTGTCAATTAGTTTCCCTTTGTGTAAGATATCCAGTAGTCTGACTGCCTTTTCTGAGTATGCCGCATCATTTTATTTATTTTAGTATCACAACTACTACTGTGTATTTTGGATTTCTGTATGAACTCACTTGCTTATTTATTTCAGTCTTCGGCTCATTTGCTTGTTCCTTCCTTACCTGCATTGTGAGTTTTGATTCTGGTGGCACATAGTGTGATGAATATAACATAGCTGAAAAAAGATGAGTCAGCTGTAACATAGCCGGATAATGTAGGCCAAATGCAACATTGTTTGACATTGTGATTTAACTACAAAACAATTGGACATACTGGGAAGAATGTAACATGTGAGTTTCCCCCTTCCCAAGCCAATAAGCACACCTGTAGGTACCAATTTGACCACTTTACTATAATCAAAGTAAATCGATAAATATCATCAAATTTCTTATGTAACTATTCATACATCACATACCATTTCATTCATCATCAGATTCTTCCATATGGCACTGGCTGCTGTTACTCTGCCTGTGACAGCCTGCCAGTTATTACCCCAGTAGCATTCATCATGCCCACTTAGGTCTTTGTTCATAACAACCCAGCATCTGTATCCTTCTGCCCCCACTACCAAGTTACTGAAGAGACAGTATGGTCTGCAATCCTCAAAATTTCATACTTTTATTTGAAAGGTCTGTGTTCCAGCTTTACGCCACTGACCCAACCTGGTTGCTGATGAAAACAAAGACAGGGGATTTAAGGGGGGTGAGGCCACACAGTGACTGTTCACCAGCATACCCTAGTATGCAGTTCCCTCCATTTCATTGGCCAACCTCAGACAAAGCTGGCACTGTTGATATTAACTTGGCCACAAATCACAACGAGCAACCAAATGAAACCACAGTGAGCAACCCCTTGAACGGTACATAACTACACTGACAAGTTGCAAATGCTTGTTTCAACTTCACATTTTTAACAGCCATTAACACAATAATTTTTGAAAAACAGTAGTAATTTATTAATTAAATAAATCTCAACCAAAATCATTCAAATGTATGCCATCATTTGTGTAAAAGTCACTGTCTGGCTTAGCTAAATCCAGATGTTCTATCACAAAAATGTCTATGGACAAAACTGCTCTGGCAATTCAATGTTTGATGAATTTATCGACAACTCAATGCTGTTGGATTTATAGCACCGTGTCTGTGCAATCATGGTACACTGGATGACCAAAGGATATTGACTCTGATTGCTTAGGGAACTATCCCATCTCTCCTTCCACCAACAGCATGCTTTGACTATGTTTAGACAAAAGGAATTAGTCAAATCTATTTCTTAGATAAAAGATGAAATGTGTTTTTGCCTAGGCTATATTATCTAATCATCTCTGTTCCAAATTGTACTCAGTGTGTTTAATGTCATCTCTATGAACTGCAACATATGAATACTTCATCTGTTGACAATGTTCTTTTTCTTGTTATAGCTGTCTAAATATTTGCACTATGTATGTATATCTTAACACTGTATGATATGAAGCTGATTTTTTTTTACTTAGTTTATATGTCATTCCTCTGTATTAGGATTTGTAATACAAAAAAAAAAAAAAAAAAAAAAAAAAAAAAAATTAAGCTTATTTCCTGCCTTTCTTGTTAAGTGGTACAGACTATTTGTAGGCTTCTGAGCCCCCAAGCCCTCCTGTGTTTGAGGGAAGCCTTCTAGCTTGTTTTTTTTTCTTATAACTAGCCAGTTTTCTAGTTTCAGCACTCAAATCTGTTTCTTTGATCTCAGCACTTGTTCAGAAAAAATTTCATCTGCTTTTACTGTACTTGTGTTTTTACCTACTTCTTTTTACTTTGGCATCATCTTAAAATACTCAATTGTATTTATTACTGCTTGGTGTAACTCATTCTAAGCCTTTTGATTTAAACACTTGGGCTTCGGACCAGTTAGTTGTTTTGCACTGGGAGGTTTTGTGGTCTGCACTGTTGTGGCAGAACAGGTAGCTTACATCCTTCTAGGTTGAGAACTGCTGATTGAGGGCTCAGTGTCTGTTATTCTAAAAGTGTATTAATTCTGGTTTAAGCACTTGGGCTTTCAAGCCAGTTATTTTACATTAAGAGGGTTCGTGGTCTGCACTCTTGTAGGAGGAGAGGCTGGACTCTGCCCTTCTGAGCTGGGAATTTCTGGTTAAAGGCTTATAGTGCATGCATATCTGAACTGTCTCTTACTGAAGTTGGTGTGCCTTGTTTGCTGTGGCATAGACTGGATTCGGGCCTGCTGGATCTAGCTTTGTTTGTGTAACTTGAGCACTAATCCAGACATTCTCTAAAATATTCAATGGTATTTATTACTGCTTGGTTGTAACTTGATTAAAGTGTAGCTATCATTCAAGTCTTTTGGATTAAGCACTTGGGCTTCAGACCAGTTGTTTTACATTAGGAAGGTTTGTCGCAAGCACTGTGGTGGCAGGACAGGTAGCGTTCATCCTTCTAAGTTGGGAACTGCTGATTGAGAGCCCAGTGTCCAAGTGTATTAGTTCTGGTTTAGGCACTTGGGCTTCAGGCCAGTTATTTTACATTAAGAAGGTTCGTGGTCTGCACTCTTGTGGGAGAAGAGGCTGGACTCTGCCCTTCTGAGCTGGGAATTTCTGGTTAAAGGTTTATAGTGCCTGAATATTTGAACTGTATCGTACTGAAATTGGTTCACCTTGTTTGCTCTAGCATAGACTAGATCCAGGCCTGCTTAATCTAGCTTTGTTTATATGCTTGTTGTTTGTTTGATTGTTATTTCCCTGGAAGCTAATTCCACCTAATACGCAACTTCTCATCGCTTCTGTGGATCACTAGTGATATCTGCATTGCTTACTGTACTTATTTCCTTGTTTCACTAAGAAAGTTGCTGTTTGTCGTTTTTGCATTTAGTTACTTGTAACACATTGCACTCAAGTTACCTGGCACTTGTTCATTAAAGCAATTATATAAGTCAGCACTAAAAATTAAAAGCACTACACCCTCACTCTCCACTGGCCCTTGTTTTCAATTAAGGATTTCCCAATATTATTCTAGCATGTCCAAAGGTCAGTTGTCAATCTCCTCTCCGGTCCAGCTGGTGAATCTGGGAATCTTGAGGCAATGTTATAACTGCCTCATGTACACAGACAACCCTCTCCTCCTCCCACATAACACAAATACTTGAGAGATGCAGCTATTTAGCCAAACTGGAGGCTGAGCTCTCTCAACTCAGGACTGACAAGACCAGACAGGAGGAGAAGGCAACTACACACACCACAAAACCAGCCTCACATAATGCTACCACTCCACTGAATCAAACACATAAACACGCAAAGACATACTCGGAGGCTCTGAGTAATAATTTACCTAAACAGCAGAGGCCTCCAAAGCAGACACCCAAACAACTGCTACCTCAAGACACCCCACAAGCAACACATAAACCACAAAAGCAGTGTGCAAAGCAGTCACAGCCCTTAAGGCCAAATACAACACCAAACATACTTGTCATAGGAGACTCCATAGTCAGACACACTGACGTCCCACTCACCAGGCTGAACAAGGAGAGGGTCACAGTAAGCTGCCTATCGGCGCTAGAATCCGCCACATAACACAAGCACTGGTCACTCCACGGCAAGTACAAATATGACACAGTCATTGTCCATGCTGGTGTGAACGACCTGAGACGTACCTCCCTGGACTACATGAAAAGAGACATAGAGGAGCTCTCTGATTATGTAGCCCAGGCAGGTATGACCCTAACCCTGAGCAGTATCCTTCCTTCACCAAGAATGATGCCACAATATAGAGACAAGATGATCAGCTTTAACAATTGGCTTAATGTCTGGTGTCATTCAAAGGGGATCCAGTGTCTGTCTGCCTGGGATGACATGCTTGACAAGCCACGCTGCTTCGCAAGGGACGGCTTGCACCTGTCACCCCTGGGATTCCAGATATTGGCTAAGGCTCTTGCCACCCCCATAGTGCCTTTTTAGGCAAGGCTCAAATTCTAAACCTACCACCCTAGAAAACAAAAATGGGAAGAAACTGAGGGTAATGCTGCTCAATGCCAGAAGTCTAAATCTCAAAATGCACGCACTCGAGGCCCTTCTCAGTATGGAGAACATCGATGTCTGTGCTGTAACTGAAACCTGGTTCAAGGCTCCTGAGAGCACCCCGGCACTATTAGGTTTTACCTCATATCATGCGTTCTGGCCCCAAAACCCGGACCACACCACAAAAGGAGGGGTGTATCCATTTTCATAAAGGATACCCACACCTCCAGGTTGGTGGCAACGCATGAAGCTCGGAAACCATCCAGGTGCAACTAACCATAGGCAAAACTGCTCTACAAATTGTAGCATGCTACAGGCCACCCTCTCAAACTCAGGAACCCCACACAGCCTTCCTGAAGACACTGGAGGGTATAAATGTATCTCCAAACACCATCATATTGGGTGACTTCAACTACCCGAATATAGACTGGGAACATTACTCAAGCCCTAACTTTCTAGCCCAACGGTTCCTGGAGTTCATAAATTCAAATGCCATGGAACAGCTAGTCACTGTTCCCACGAGAGGAGAAAATATACTAGATCTCATTGTCACAAACATGGGGACAAAATGCTCCACACCGGAAGTATATCCCTCATTGGTGAGATCTGATCATAAACTAATCTCACTGGAAATCCACATTCCCCCCCCACCCCAAACAAAAAAGATCATAGTGAAGAACTTCTCTAAAGCAAACTTCACACTACTCAAGACTGGTGTAGTATCCTTCAAGGCCCCTGAGCCAGAGGAAACCACAACCCAAGCTGCGGAAGCCTTTACAAATGCCTTCTATGAACACCTCCAGGACTGCATGGATCAGGCAATCCCAAATAAAACCAAGACTCTTTCCACAAAGGGCAAACGTCCAGTCTGGTGGACCCCAGCCATAAACAAACTTTACAATAAGAGGAGAAAGCTTTTACATGATAGAACAAAATCCATAAAAGGGAAGTCACCCCTGATCATTATTAGTAAAAAAATACGAGCACTCATAAAATCAACTAAGGCCAATTTTGAGAGAAAAATTGCCATGGATTCAAAGGACAATCATAAGGCCTTTTTCAGCTATGTTAGGAACCTGGGTGGAAACTCCCAGATATGCTCAGAATTAGTCCAAAATGATACAAAAATCACTGAACCCACAGACATTGCCAACATACTGGCAGACAGGTTCAGTGCAAACTTCACCCCTCTCCCCTAAAGGAGAGATAACTATCCCAGCCGAGTGTAGCCTCCCGGACATCTCAAATGCGCAGGTGAAAGCTGCGCTCACTAAAGCTAAAAGCACAGCATCAATGGGACCGGATGGTGTCCCCGGCTGTGTGCTACACGAGCTAAATGAGGAATTAACCCCGCACATAAGGCAGCTGTTTAATCTCAGCCTTACCACAGGATACATGCCCAAGGAGTGGTGTACGGCAACTGTGGTCCCACTCCACAAAGGCGCCTCTACGGACCCTGGTAATTACCGCCCCATAAGCTTAACTAGTCTAGTCTGCAAAGCTATGGAGAGGATCATAATGGAGCTCATAAACAAAGATATAGGGGACTTGCAGACATTGGACCCGACCCAGTTTGGCTTTGTCAAGGGAAGATCATGCCTTTTGAACTTGGTCGACTTCTTCGAAACAGTCACCAAGGCCATTGATGAGGGAAAGGCAGTCCATACAGCCTACCTTGACCTTGCAAAGGCTTTCTACACAATACTCCACTCGGGTATTGTAGAAAAACTTACCAGCTTAAATGTAAACCCATATGTCACAAGATGGGTTGCAAACTGGCTTAAGGACAGAACCCACAGGGTTAGAGTTGCTGGCACTGTGTCAGACTCCAAGCCAGTTACAAGTGGTGTCCCACAGGGCTCGGTCCTTGGCCCCCTATTGTTTGGCATCTACTTCTCAGAAGTACAGGCCAGCATGGGAGGACTTTGGCTGACAAAGTTTGCAGACGACTGCAAACTGGGCGCCATAGTGGAAAGTGCATCGGACACGGATATCCTTCAGAAGGGACTCACGGAAACAGATAGCTGGTGCCAGAGCCATGGCCTGAAGTTAAACGCCAAAAAATGTATAGTCATACACTTCGGGAAAAACAAGGTAACCCCAAGCTACCATATAGGTGGCAATCCACTAAGCACAGAAGAGGTTATCAGGGACCTGGGGACCCAGGTTGACAGTGGCCTTTCTTTTGACACTCACATTGCTAAAGTGGTTAGAAAGACCTTCTACATTGCCCACCTGATCATGAAGGGATTCACATCCAGATCTAGTGAGGTCATTGTTCCCCTGTACTCTTCACTTATCAGACCAATGATCGAGTACAATGCCCCATTCGGGATGTATCTCACCCGACATCTGCAGCAATTGGAGAGACCCCAAAAGTTCCTCACCAAAAGGATAAAGGGACTCCAAAATCTGTCATATGCTGCCAGATTGAATAAACTCCAGCTCTATTCAGTCGCATACCGTCTGCTCAGAGGTGACATGTGCCTGACATACAAGGCCATGTCCAACCCGGAATTAATGGACATGCTCCACCTCAAAAATCCAAATCCACCAAAACCACTAGAGCAAGCGACTTAAACCTTAGCACGGATATAAATAGGACATGCTGGAGGGATAGATTTATCACTCAGAGACTCCCTATGCTGTGGAATAAAATCCCGGTCCATGTGAGGCAGAGCACCTCGCTGACTCTGTTCAAGAGAAATCTAGACCTGTGGATGGGAGATCGTAGATTTACCCCGGGAATCATCTCTGTGTCACTGCTGGACAGAGGCACAACAAACTAATGGGCACAGTATTTTTTCATATAAGGGGTGGCGTAAGCCACAAAAATTTGGGCTAGGCTTATAAATGCCTTAGGGCAGATAGCCTAGTATAAACCTATGAACCTATGAACAATGATTTAACCATAACCATATTATGCTAATATGGAGCTTTTCTCCTAGGAACTCACTGAGTGGTGGTGCTGCGGTAGCGTTGTCGCCTCACAGATGCTGTCTGGTTCGATTCTCAGCTAGAGTGTCTTCTGCGTGAAGACATGCGTGAATGGGCGTACCTTCATTGAAGGTTGTGCATCAGGGCTGGTAACTCGGCATGTAAAAATCAACTACCAATCATTAGCGGACTGGAGTTCCTCTGTGGTGACCCCTAACCGGGAAAAGCCGAAAGACACAACAACAACTCACTGAAAATGGGATATTATCCTTGTGGGACTTTCCCAGTAAACAAATGTCAAATAAATAAGTAAGATCAAAATGAGGTAATTTCAAATAACATTCTTACCAATAAAATATTTTTGTGAATGTACCCTAAGTCAGTGCCTCCCATATGGATAACTACACCCTGGGGAATATTGCCTTCAGCTAATATAAGCTTCCACATTTGCTGAAAGTGAACCCAAGAAAGACTAAGGGAAACCTAGTCACTGATAGCCCATTCGATCGATCAAGCTTAAGGTTTCCTCTTCTTTGCTGAAGTGCTGCCCGCTCAAGTGACTATACAGATATATGAATTGTCTATGGTCACCAGAAGCTTACTACCTGAAGGAAAAGTGGGGGAAATTAATTCCTGATGTAAGATTAAAATTAATCAGATGTCTATCTACCAGTTCACATTAAAACCTGTACAGAAATACCTTCTTGTGCTAAGTCCAATGTTTTTCTAATTCTAAATGAATGAGAAGAAAAACTGAAAGAAATAGTTTGACTTAACATGAGCCTGTAAAGCTTTATACTTAAATCTTTGAGTGTGATTGACTGCCCTGAAGGAATTTTAAAATGAACTGATGAGGTGATACATCTACAGTTAGGTGGTGTAATGCGTCACCTCAGTGAACTGGTCAAGATAAAAAAATCACTTTGTCTAAATTTATCTGTTGATCCACTCTGGCCTGATTTCCTTTGAATGTCTTCAACCATATGATGACATACTAATTGGTGAAGATTACATCCCCATGAAAAGAAATTAAAGGAGTTCACTAACTCTGATTGCATCTACACGTAGCCAAGAAAACAGAGCTGTCCACATTACAAAAGTATCACAATCCTCTGACATTGCCTTCACTCATAAGTTGGTAGAATCTAACAAGGTCTTACTTATGTGAGTCCATAGATCTGAAATTGCATCCTTGATGTTCCCTCATCCTTTCAGAATTCTAGAGACTATCTATGTTTTTTTAGGTCCAGAAGGCCAAAAATTCTGGCAAACCAAACAAATCCTGACAGGTGAATCTGAATTGTGTTGACGGCTTCTTTTAGTAAACATTTTTGCAATAGGTAATAAATAATTTCATGAGCTGATCAGTGCCTTTCATGGATAGAAAGCATAAGATGAAATATTTTAAAGGAATAGAGGACTGTAGCATACAACTTCCTGGTACTTAGCACTCATGCATTATCCATCAGAAATGCCAGTCTTCTTTAATTAGCAAAATCTCTGGTAATGCTAGTGTGTGAAAACTGATAAGCCTCCGTCACCCAAAATCTATAAATTAGTGATCATGATAAGCTATTGAATTTACCAGGAATATGTCTAGCAGAAGAAGACAAGCTAATTTGCAGACTTAAGAGTACTGACTGAACCCGGATGGATTGAGAAGATCTTTATAACAAAATTTTTATAACTGCCTTGTTGTCCAAGAAAAATGTCACTCTACTGTTTCTGTCAAACTAAAGTGGCCACCCAAAATGGCAAGATGTCTAAGAATGTTATATTATGTTTCCTAGCCTCAAACCGACTGAAGCACTAAAGGATAGAGAACCACTGTCCGAGAAAATAAGGACCCATACCTAGGCCCACCACTGCAACTGGTGCATCAGGGATTCTGAATTCTGGTGGAAGACTCTCTATAACCAAAGTTCCTGTTTTATTTGACTTGTAACTTGGATGATGTTTGGCCTTCCCCCCGTTTCAAAAGATTTAAGACTGCTATGAGAAATGTCTTCCTGGACTGATTGTCCTGTAAGCAAAATTAAGGAGAAACTGGAGTTCCATACTTTTTTCTGATTCTATTATTTTTATCCTTCAAAAACTCATCAATTGATGCTTTCATGTGGTGTAACCCCTCCTGTGGCAACTTAAAAGCTGCACCAGGAGCACTGATTTCAAAACCTGAAAACGTAATAAGTTGAGAGGGCCCTTCCATCTTATTGGAAGCCAAAGGAATAACAAATTATTAACATAGGGCAATTCATCATGTCATGTCTTCCCTGGCTCCCTGTTCTCCTTCGCTCACTATAAGGAAGTCATATAAACAGGGAATAGCTATCTGATTGAGGGCCCTGTGCTGCCAACACCAGTGGAGGACCATACTAAATTTTCAAAAATAGACTAAGCAGTAGCCCACCCTATTGGCATTGCTTTATCAAGCAATATCTGCCTTGAAAAAGTAGTCCCGGTAGGGTTCACTCCTGCTTCCTGATTGGAAGCAGCCTGAAATCTGATTGGATATCTAGATTACCAACTTAATGGTCAGAAAGATTTTTAATGACTAGTGATACCTTCTCTAAAGAATTATAATGGACAAGTACCCCTGTATTCTGTCTCCTACAGGCTTTTGAGGGGAAATCTATGCCTGGCATACAGTTGCATTGTCAGTCCCCCCTCTGATGGACCTCTTGCATATCCACAAAACAAACAACACTAGAATTACTGATTCTAAAGACTTAAACCTTGCCTGTGATATAAATAGGACCTGCTGGAGAGATAGGTATGTATCCCAGAAACTATCTATGGAACAGGCCCCCCATCCATGTGAAGCAGAGTTCCTCTCTAAGCCAATTCAAGTGCAACTTGGACAACTGGATGGGAAATCGGAAATTCATCCCTGGTTAGCACCTATTTCTCTAATGGACACAGGTAACCTGTAAATGGTTCATCTCCCAGGCCAATGGTTACACTTATCATGGGTATCAGAACTTGTCAGAGATTTGGGATGCATGGCTAGGCATAAAAAGTCCCTTGTGGCCATTAACCTAGTAAACACCTACAAACCTATGAACATGTTTCTTCCTTAACAATGTGGTCATTCTTCAACAATCCTGATAGAAAAGGTAAATTGTGAATAAGGCAAAACCCAACTTCCTTTGTCTTCAACACCAACCCTATAGCAGACATTTTAAATGATTTCCATGGAGGATATTCAAAATAACCTGCCAATCTGCCTTTTGCTACTTTAGTTGAAAGGAGAGTCATAACTTCCTCTTCCATAACAATCACAGACTACAAATTTCTGAAAACACTACAGCTGGGAAGGAGGAAGATTAACAGACCAAAAAGCCTGAAATGAAATCTTGCAAAATAAATTATACAACTTGGTTGTCTGGGTATTACTTAAGCTCTCTGTCTGCAATTCTATGACTCTGATGGGTGAATGTGAGCTATTAAGTGCCTGCCTCTCCACAATAGGAACTATGCCACCTATGCTCATGAAATGTGCCTTTACATCTGTTAAGTTCTTGCTTCTAATGTGATTTACTCTCTGTATTAGCTTGACTGGAGTAAAATGACTGCTGTCTATTTTATGGACCAGCATCTTACTGCTAAATGATAATTTTTAATTGTGAATATTTATATTGTAAGTTATTTATAATAGACATGAATTTGGGATTTTTTGCTACATCATTATATATTTTATATGGCATTTTATATGACATTTTTTAGAAGCTTATTTATTTATTTAATGAATGTATTCCCTTGATACACTGCTCTAATCTGTTTTAAAGGCTCAAGCAGGCAACTAAATAATTAATTAATTATACTATTAACAAACTGATTACACAAACGGAAATTGACTTGACAAAGTATTTAATGTAACTGCTCCATATGTTAATCACTCTGAAGAAACCCGGTATAGAACTGGGTGAAAGCGCTAAGTATTTTGAATGTACTGTCCGTTTTTTGTTGTATTAAACAAGAATTTATTATTAGAGTGTTGCCGCTTACTGATGTGTCTTCTACAGACTTTTTATCTTACTGCTGAATGTTTTTTTTTTATCATAATGTAGTAATGATGTGAGGCATTGCCAGCTAAGAAAGGAGAAATAGGGCAGTAGATATATAATATATACTTGCACAACTAGCGGGAATTTTGTAAAGAATTACATAAAAACACAAACAAAGGAAACCACGTCCATGATCCACACCAGGAGTATTTATTTAGTGCTTTTGTTTCAATGAATGGAAACTTCTTCAGAATACATAAAAACAATTACCCAACAGGCTTTTTGTACCCTTCATAATTGTCAGATACTTAAAACCCTCCACCTTCTTAAAGGTATATACAATAACCACATACTTTTATATACATATAAAAAATACTTACAACATACAAAAATACAAGTGAACCATGGACAAATCTTAAAAACATTCCACATTTAAATGTAAACCTTCCAAATATACTAGAAGCCATGGTAATGAGTTTTCCTTAAATAATAAAATCTGCTTTTAATCTAAGTATGGGACTGATAGAGATGGTATCATTAAGCCCAGGATACACTGTTGCATGAGACTCAAGCTGCCATCTCAATTCTTTTACTTCCAGGTAGTCATTTAATGGCCTCCCCCTCTTTCTCCCATTTCTACTTGATCTATAATTACACATTTACAACAGTGTCCCTCGTGTTGTAATATATGCATATAAAATCAGATTTTATTATTTAAGGAAAACTCATTACCATGGCTTCTGGTATGTTTGGAAGGTTTAAATTTAAATGTGGAATGCTTTTAAGATTTGTCTATGGTTTACTTGTATTTTCGTATGTTATAAGTAATTTTTTATTTGTATATAAAAGTATGTGGTTATTGTATACACCTTTAAGAAGGTGGGGTCTTTAAGTTTCTGACAATTATGAAGGGTACAAAAAGACTGTTGGGTAATTGTTTTTATATATTATGAAGAAGTTTCCATTCGTTGAAATGAAAGCGCTAAATAAATACTCCTGGTATGGATCGTGGACTTGGTTTCTTCCATTTGTGTTTTTATTGAGTTAGTGTAGTGTGTGTTTTAGTAAAGAATTACATGTTATTTGTATATCAAACTGATTTGTACAGCTGCTTGTGTTGAAAAACGTATTTGTAAAGTTGCTTGTGTTAAAAAATGTACCAACAGTGGGTCCTGACTGTATTGTAACTGACTAAATGTATATGTTTTAACAGAGGATACTGGAAGAGAAGAGGGTAATCTCAGTCCAGTTAACTCTGAAAAATAGTAAGAAATTAAATTACATAATTTAGGACATAAATATTGTATTTTACAGTTCTGACCACAGCCAGAGATGAAATGTCTATGCCAGAGAATGGCTTATTAGCTCCTAAAGGAAGAGCGGAACTGTTTTATGTTTTTTTTAGCTTCCAGTTACTATAACACATCTCAGTAAAGCTGTATCTGTGTGTATGCTAACACATATATATGCTAAATTTTGGTTAAGTATCAAACAATGTTAGTATCATGAGAAACAGAAGTCAGATGACCAGATGTATGTGATGTCATTCTGTAATCTAGGACAAAACTGATGTTTTAATACCAGATGAGAGAGAAGTCTCAGAACATTCTGTTTTTGGAACCTGACATAGAAGGATCTCTCACCCTCTTCATCTTGCCTTGCTCTAGTAAGTGACCATGGAATTGTAGTTCTTTAGATCAGTCAGTAAAATGTAGTGAGATTAGTTAAGTACTGTATCTGTGTGACTCTATTATCTGTGTGAATCTATTCATCTGTGTTATTTTAATATTTCCTGTGATTGAAACTCTGGTGTTTATTGTAGATATTTAGTATTTTCATGTTCTTTTATTGTTTATCATTAAATATATTTAAACTTTTCATTATGCCTGGTCCTTTAGAGAATAATTTTGTCTTTGAGAGTACTCATATCTATTTGATGACTCTATGGCCACTCCTGAAAACCTTACTGCATTGGTCAAAACACTGCTATTTGTATTAACATTAATTTCACTCAGTACAATTGGGTACCCTTGTAAGAGCCTTACAGTAGCTGGCTTTAGTGCCTGGTGGCATTAACTACCTTATAATCTGGGGAGAAGGGGACATAGCTAGTAAATCTGTGCCAGCCTTTCCCGGTGTGTGTGTGTGTGTGTGTGTGTGTGTGTGTGTGTGTGTGTGTGTGTGTGTGTGTAAATCAAATCTCCAAGGGTGTGTGTGTCAGTTGTATAGAGCAGGGACATAAAGTACTGGTTTCACAGAAGGGGGCTAAAGGACTTGGCTTGGACACTTGGCTGAGAACCCAACTCTATATCTGTGCCCATGGGAACTCTTACTGGAGATCTGAAGGGAGACGGTGAGAGAAATTCAGACCCTGGACTGAGTGTGCTCCTTGTGTGCTCTTAAGGAAAATTGTGCTTCATGCAGATATCTGTATCTGGAAATACTGTGTATATCTATTTTTGTTCGAAGTGAATGTCCCTCACTAGTGTCAATGGTGAGGATTTGGGTTCCTTGAATGCTGGCCCAGAGAGGGGAGATCACAAATGTTATCAGACAAGCGTAAATGGACACTCTACCAGGTGTATCTGCCACTACTGAAAGCCCAGAATACTTTGAACGTTAAATGGGTATTCACTGTCATTCTGGCATTGACTGCCAAGGGCTTATATATCATAACAGTAAGCCAAATATTTGGATTGTGTTCCTCACAGTAACAATTTGTTCAGTGCCTTTAGTTTACAAAAGAGTTGAACATACCATACTCATAATGTTCCTTCCCAGATGTGATGCACTTCTCAAATCATTAAAAAATATGTTAACAGATGTAGTGTTTGCTGATGTTTTTTTTCCTCAATCATTGCAATGAATACTATTAATCCAGCTACCTATTTATGTTATTTTTGTTCATCACCTTTTCCAAAGCTTTCTAACCTATTGCAGCAAGGGCTGCTGCTAGGTACAGGGGTAACTGTATAGTCACCCCAGGGGCTCACCTATGTCCCTGTTGGACAGGGATGATAGGTACTGATTGTGAAAATAAGGGTAAAACTTGGCTATGCTTATAAGGGCCCTGGGGTGATTAGCCTAGTAACCTCTTATGATCCTGTGATCCTTAGTCCAGATGCTGTAACACTCCAATAAATGGTGAATGCCATTATCATCTACAAACTCAAGCACATAATTATAATCCTCTTGAACAATTTTACTTTTATTGGACGTGGGAATTTGTATTGTGATATGTGATCCAAGACTAATAGCATCCTTGGAACTGGACCCCACCACTGAAACTAATGCCTATAGAAGCAAACCCATACCCCTAGGAACAAGAAATTACATTAGCCTTGGCTCAAAATGTTGAATCCTACAATTACAAAGGAAAAAAAAACACATTTTGCCTTACTCTATTACAAATTGGCTAACTCACAACACTAGCTAAAGTGTAGTTTACTCCTGCCCCTCCAGCTATTGTATTCCTAACCTTAAAATTTCCCTAGAAATACATTAACTATACGACTCTTACTAAAAAATTCTATTAAAAATAGCAAATCTATAGCTAGCAAAATTAAGTGCTAAAACTGGTGTAATTTAAGAGCTAAAATGCTTACCTTACAGCTCTAGGAAGCCCTAGGAAACCTTGTTAATTGCAATAGCCCTGCTCCATGCCCCCTATTCCCACCCACTCCCACTACCTCTACATTTATAGTAAAATACCCACTCCCCCACTTACTACATCTAATCAGCTTTCATCTAGGTTATTTCACCACATCTCCTTTCCTCTATCTACATTCTACTAGCACCTATCAGCTTTTATTTGACATTCTTCCATCCCCTGCCAGTATCGTTACCTCCACCCTTTCTTCTGGTGTTGTATCACCAGGAAATACAATTCCTTAATGCAATAGCTGTATCCCTAACAGTAATTTATTCCCCTCTACTATCCCTCCTGCTGGTCCCATGCCTCCTTACCTTGTATGAAAACCAGTTTCTCACAGGAATTCAAGTCCCAAAGTTCCATACTATCAGCCCAACTGTAAATCTTCACACCTTCAACCATAAATATAATACTGGGTCCTGCTCAACGTCTTGTTCACTCTATCAACACACTTACACCTGTCACATTAGCCCTTGTTCCAAACACTACTACAAACTTATAAATAAATTCCTGAATCTTATCACTAAGTACAGACCTAGCCTAATACTTGGTGGTAACATTCACCCCAACCCTGGCCCATCTACTTCTGATATATACACCTCCTCTACTAGTAACCTAAGCTACAATCCTACAATCAGTAGAACAATTAACTCTCTTCTAGTCTGTCATCTCAATATTAGAAGTATTAATAACAAGGTACATGAACTGCATGCAATCCTGGCTGTCCACTCCCCTGAGATTCTCTGTTTATCTGAAACCTGGTTAAAACCTAACACTACAGACAAGGAAGTGTTACCACCTGGGTATAACATACACAGGCTGGATTGTGTTTCCAGGAAGGGAGGGTAGCTATACTCTACAAATCTGAGTTAAATGTGACCATAGATGTAACACAACCACTGCAGATTAATAACTTTGAAATTCTTGCAACTAGATTGCAACTAAACAAAAGTAAATGCATTAATCTCATCTGCATGTATATTCCCCCAGGTAACAATATAACTACACTTGAAGACACTCTGCACTGGCTTTCATGTCATTACCCCCAAGAAACCCTACTACTCAGGGATTTTAACATAGACTGGCGCACCTGTTCCTCAGAATCCCCATCAACCCATATTACCCTTTATGCTTTTAATCAAATCATATCCACCCCTACAAGGCTAGGTAAACCCAACCAAAAAGAAAGCATACTTGATTGGGTACTCATAAATAGTCACTCCCAACTTTACACTGCTGGTACCCTCTCCGATGACCTAAACGATCACCTTCTCACTTATATAGTTAAGCACAAAGCCATTAATCCCTAACAAGCCTTACTCAGAAAAGTTAGAAACAAAAAAGACTTTGTCCCTGCCAAATTCCAACAAGAACTTAACTGATGTAACTGGTCTATTCTAAAACACCTCCCCTTAGAGAAGGCTGTTGCATACTTTAATAACAAATTTCTTGAGATCCTAGATTTGCATGCACCTGCTCGTTCAAAGAGAACAAAAGCAAAAACTGCACCATGGCTTTCTAGAGTCTAGTCTCAAAATTACCCATAGAAACAAATTATGGGCTTTATGGTGTTCTACTAAAGACCCCCAAGATCAAATTAAATATAGGAAATCTAGGAACGAAACTAAAAAATCCATTTTACAAGACAAAAAAACAATACTACTGCAACTTACAGCATTAAATCAAAACAACCCTTAGAAGTTTTGGGCAGGAATGAATAATCTACTTCATCCTGGACAAACTTCTACCCCCATCCCAGCTGCTACTATTAATAAACCCCCCTAGGATGTTTCAGATAGTTTTAATTGATTCTTTACTGAGACAATTCAAGCCCTAGCAATCCAACTACCTCCTAGCTCCCCTGGTCCTGAAAGTACCACCACTAGAAACCTACTCTCATTCAGCTTCCAACCAGTGGCCACGTCACTTATCCATACCTTGATGAACAATTTAAAACCGACTACACTCTCTGCTGATCAACTCCCTGCCAAGTACCTTCAAAAATCAGCTGATGCTATTGCCTACCCAGTATCAATACTAATTAATTGAACCATAACAGAAGCTAGAATTCTCACCATCTGGAAAATATCCTATGTAATCCTACTTCATAAAGGAGGCAGCTCTACTGAATTCTCCAAATATAGACCAATAATCATACTCTCTCCACTTGCAAAGATTATGGAAAAATGTATTCACAGACAACTCATGCCCCACCTAATCCAGAATCACCTCATGGCAGATACCCAACACGGCTTCCATCCACACCACAGCACTACTTCAGCCCTACTAGCTTTCACCAACACCATAAGCTATAATCACAACAACAATCACATATCCTCCACCCTCTTCTTGGATTTTCCCAAGGCATTCGACATGGATGACCACCAACTTCTAATACACACTCTGCAAACATTCTGTATAGATACTAAGGCCCTTCAATGGTTGACATCCTACCTGAATGGGAGACTCCAGGCTGTTCTTTGGCAGAACAAACTCTCTAACCTACTACCCAACATGCTTGGAGTACCACAAGGCTCTATACTAGGGCCACTGCTGTTTTCCATCTTCATTAACGACCTGTATACGGTCATCCCAAAAGTCAGCTGTATCCGATATGCTGATGATTCCACCCTGATCTCCTCTGCCACATCTCCAACAGACTTATGGTCTGCTACCCAGTCCACCTTTAACACTATAGAAAACTGGCTTCCTGAACATCGTTTGATACTAAAACCCAAAAAAAACCCAAAATTCTGATATTCTCACCAACACAAAGGTCTCCTGCTTTCACCTTTACCATAAATGCAAATGATGGCACATTAATGTCCCCTGACCCCTATACAACACTACTAGGTGTCATTATAGATAACAATCTAAACTTTGACCTACATGTAAACCAATCGATCAAAACCATCAATAAAAAAATAGGGTCACTTTACAGAATAAAAGCCTTCCTAACCCCTCCAGCTAAAACTGCCATAGCTCGCTCTCAGCTTCTCTCAGCACTTTTGTACTCATCCCCTATACTCTCTAATATAAACAAGACTGTACTTAACAAACTCTCAACCTGCTATAACCACATTTCCAGATTTGCCACCGGGCTGCCTTTTAGGACACATCATTGCATCAATCTTAACCAGCTTGGGTGGCTTGAACTACCCAGTCTAATTCAGTATAACCAACTGATCATGGCTTATAAAATCCTTTATAATCCAGATAATACTCCTGCACTTAAAGATCTTATCACCCCCTATCACAAGCTTAGATCCTCTAACAGACTACTAATTCAGACAAGCAAAATTAACAATGTAGCTGGTGACTCTTTCTTTGCAAACTCTGTAGGCAGATCCTGGAACTCACTTCCAGATGACATTACTTTACTCTACTCCCTAGGTCAATTTAAAACTAGTCTCAAACAACATCTGGCACTAAACTGGCTATGTCATTGTATCAAGCCTGGCTAACTCTCTTCAGCTACTGTTTAATTTATCCCTGGCTTTCACCAGGGTTTAACTCTAACCTGTGGAACATGTTTATTATTGTTTGCTTACGTACTCTTTGTCAAAATTATAATTGTAACATGTTTTTAATGTTTCTGTTTACCTTGGAGCTTTTCTTCCTAGGCCTCCACTGAAAATGGACATGCATCCAGTCGGACTATCCCGGTCAACAAATGTAAAATAAAATAAAATAAAATAAACATGCTTGATTTCTCTATTAGATTTGTTTTCCTTTTTTGAACTGGATATAGTCCCCCAAGACTCTCACTAAACCTTTCTAAACATACTGGAAAATATTAAGATGCAACTAAACACCCTAATACTGGGTGATTTCAACTACTCTGCCATTAACTGGGAAAACTACTCGTGTACCAACACCTTTGCCCAACGGTTCTTGGAATTCATAAATTCCAGTGCCCTGGATCAGCTAATCCTTAGTCCATCCAGGGGCTCCAATATCCTATACCTGGTCATTACCAACATGGGAAATCAATGCTCCACACCTATGGTCATTCCCTCGTTGGTCAGGTCTGACCATAAGCTAATCACCCTTGACATTCACATCCCACCCCCACCCTCCAGTAAGGAAACCTCCGTAAAAACCTTCTCCAAAGCCAACTTCATGCTACTCAAGTCAGAAGTGACAAACGTCATGACACCCATGCAGACGGGTACTGAAAATTTGACTGCTGAATCCTACACTAAGGTACTGTACGAGCACATCCACTCATGCATGTATTGTGCCATCCACAATAGAACCAGGATGCTCTCCTCCAAATAAAGGAAGCCAATCTGGTGGTCCCTTGCCATAAACAAACTTTACAACAAAAGGAAGAAACTGTTGCAGAAAAGAGGAAAATCCCAGGATGCAAAAAACTCCCTTACCAGCCTCAGTAAGAAGCTGAGATCCCTCATAAAATCCTCCAAAGCTAGTTACGAAAATAAAATTGCCAAAGATTCCAAAGACAACCACAAGGCATTCTATAACTATGTCAAGAATCTAAATGGCAATGCTCAGATTTGCTCTGAGCTACAACAGAATGGCATTAAATATACTGATCCCAAGGATATTGCAAATATCCTGGCAGATCAATTCACTGCAAACTTCACCCCCCTCTCACCCCCTAAAGGGCCCATCTCAATACTGAAAGATTGGCAAATTCTAGTAATAACGGCCACACAGGTAAAAAACACACTCTCCAAAGTTAAGAATACAACATCCATGGGACCAGATGACATCCCGGGCTATGTGCTGCATGAACTACAAAATGAACTGGCACCTCACCTAAGTGTCATGTTTAATTATAGCCTCATCTCAGGCTTCATGCCTACTGAGTGGTGCACAGCTACAGTTATCCCACTCCACAAGGGGGATCCACCTTGGATCCTGGGAACCATCACCCCATCAGTCTGATGAGCCTGATTTGCAAGACCATGGAATGTATTATCATGGAACTTATAAACTGAGACATTGGGAACCTTCAAACACTGGACACCATGCAGTTTGGGTTCGTGAAGGGCCAATCTTGTCTCCTGAACCTGATTGACTTCTTTGAATCAGTCTCCAGAGCCTTGGACAAGGGTAAGGTGGTCCACACAGGCTATCTGGACCTTGCCAAGGCCTTCGACACCACCCCCCACTCTGGAATCATAGATAAATTAACTAAGCTGGGCATTAATCCCTATGTCACTCGATGGGTTGCCAACTGGCTTACTGACAGAACCCACACTGTAAAAGTAGCCGACTCCAAATCCAGCTCCAGACAAGTGACAAGTGGATTACCTCACGGTTCAGTCCTGACACCGTTCTTGTTTGGCATCTACTTCTCTGAAACACTAGGGACTCTGGCTAACAAAGTTCGCAGTTGACTGCAAACTGGGAGCCAGTATTGAATCCCCAAATGATGTGGATATTCTAAAAAAGAGCCTTACAGGAACAGATGCTTGGTGCCAGAGCCATGGGCTCAAGCTCAATGCCAAGAAGTGTATAGTTATCCCCTTTGGTAAAAAACATGTACCCGTAAATTACTACATAGGTGGCAGTACACTAAACACTGAAAGTGTGATAAGAGACTTAGGGACACAGGTGGACAGTGGTCTCATCTTTGATAACCACATCGCCACGACAGTCAGGAAACCATTCTATGTGGCACACCTCATCACTAAGGGATTTTCATCCAGAAAAAAGGAGGTCATTGTCCCACTGTACTCATGCCTCATTACACCCATTATAGAATACAACGCCCCATTTGGTATGTACCTCTCAAGACATCTGCAACAACTGGAATCACAGGCCTAAAGCAGATGCCCTATGCTGACCATCTAAAAATACTCGAGCTATACTCTGTCACATATCGTCTAGTCAGAGGTGATCTCTGCTTAACATCCAAGGCCATGTGAAATCCAGAGCTGTTGGACATGCTACACTTAAAAAAAATCCCAATCCCTCAGACTCACACACTCCTGGGATCTAAACCTTGTCCTCACAATGGACAAAACATGCTGGAGGGATAGGTTCCTGACCCAGAGACTACCGAGACTCTGGAATAGACTGCACATACATGTGAAGCAGAGCGCCTCTTTGGTCCTCTTCAAAAGGAACCTTGATGATTAGATGGGAAATTGGAAATTCACCCCAGGGATTACGTCAGTCGCACTGCTAGACAGGGGTCCAGGGAAGTAAATACTGAGGGAAGAAATAGCCAGGGAATTGTTATGGTTAGGCTTGTATAGGAAACATCAAAAAACAAAACAGCCAGCACTCAACTGGAGCAAATATCTAGTTTTAATGTACAAAAACAGACCTGTTTCGGCCCATAGGTGTTTTTCAATTTAAAACACATCAGTACATTCCCCATCTTATATATCATAACATAATAGAATACTATAGCCCATTAAAAAATTATTACAAATGTTCATTAAGACCAGGTGGAAACAATCCCTCCAATTTTACCATCCAAGACTTTTCTTTTTTATTCAAAACATTATGGCAACCACTTTTCATTGATCTATGTAGTAACAACCTCTCCATAATAATGAATTTAAACATCGCTGTCTTGTGTATAATAGTATGTTTATATAAGGCATTGGCCAGATACTTATTTCTAATGCTACTTAGATGTTCTGAAATTTGCAATTTTAATGGTCTGGAAGTTTGACCTACATAAAAGGCTGTCGAAGAGCAAATAACCAGATATATAGCCCAGTCACTATTACAATTGCCAAACATTCTGATAGAAAAAACCCTAGATGTGTTCTTACTTGAAAATTCCTTAGTTGAACATATGAATTTACAAAAAGAGCAATGGCCACAGGGGTAACAACCCACCACTTGTGTACCATCTATAGTAGTTTTTACAGAATTTATAGAGGGTAAAAAATGTTTATAGTGGCTAAAGTAACTACTTAAAGTTTTCCCTTTCCAAAAAGAAAAAGAGCGTCTCTGACCTAACAACTCACACAACCTGTCATCTGTTAATAAAATGTCCAATATTGTATCATATCTAAAAATCTATGAGTGTTCCTACCGTAGGTGGTAGTGAATCTAATTTTGTTGCTCGAGCAAGGGCCACAATCTTTATATTTCAAAAGCTCTCTTCTTAAATATGATTGTACTTCCCTACTAGTCTGCCTAACCTGTACCAATGAATAGTCTCGTTCAACAAAATGACCTACAAGGTCATTATCAAAATGTATATAGTCTTCAGTACTGGAATATATTCTTTGTATTCTCATAAACTGCGATTTAGGTATGTTTGCTGTAATGTGCTTAGGATGACAACTGGATGCGTGGAGTAGTGTTGGAAGGGTGGGGTTTTCTGTATAATGAACTAGACAAAGTTCCATTAGATTCTTTAGACACTTTAACATCTAAAAAAGAAATAGATGTAGCATCATGATTTTACTGTAAACCTGATGCCCCACTTATTTTCATTCAAATATTGAACACATTTTTGTAAATATACAGCATCTGACTGCCACACCATCCAGCAGTCATCCATAAATCTATGCCAGATATCAATCTCATCAAGAAAAATATTGTGATGATTATCATATATTATTATCTGTTACAAATACCCCATAAAGAGGTCAGCATAGATGGGTGCAAACACACTCATCGCTGTACCTCTCAATTGCAAAAAACATTTGATATTGAAGAAAAAAAACATTTTTAGATGACACATGCTCCATTAAGCGTAACAAAAATGTATTGAAACCCGGGCTATATAAGGATATTCTGTTTAGTCAATATTCTAAAGCACACAGACCAGCCCAATGAGGAATACTAGTATATAATGACGTAATGTCTAAAGTACATAGTAACCAGTTAGACTCTAATTGGGCATCTGAAATAATATTCAAAAATTCTGTAGTGTCTTTTATTCTGGCTCTCCCTCCTAATAACAATGGCTTTAAATAAGCAGTCAAATAGGCAGACAAAGGTTCAGTTAGGGAGCCTTTACCAGACACAATCGGTCTAACCGGTGGCTGCTGCATGTCCTTGTGAATTTTAGGGAGAAGGTAAAAATATTGAGAAGATGGATTTTTAACCTTCAGATGGAACATAGTCCGTTTGTCAATAATCCCCTCACTAATAGCAGGCTCTAGGAACATGTCGATTTCTTTTTTGAAATCAAAAGTGGGATCATAAGGCATATATGCATTGAATCTTTTATCTTGCAGTTGATTGTTAGCTTCAGTGACATATAAAGATTTATCCAAAATAACAGTTGCTCCACCTTTATCAGCTCAAACTATAACTATATTTTTATTTTTCAGCTGTGTCAAAGCATTTCTTTCTTCACTAGATAAATTAGAAGGAGAAACATATTGTTGACTGTTTAGCCCAAAATGCAACTCCTTAAGTACACATTTCTGAAATACTTCTACATTCATATTCATATGTGGAATAAATGTTGATTTATTGAACTTAAAGCCAATATTGTCACTAACAGATTCCCCATTCTGAAAATATAGTTTCAAATTAAGCAGTCTGCAAAAAGCAGATAAATCTTCCACAAAGACATCCTCAGGGACAAAAAACCCTGGAATAAAATTGAGGCCCTTGCTCAGCAACAATCTTTCAGATTCAGACAAAACCACACTGAAGAGATGTTAATCACATTACTGGAAGATACTACCTGGGTTTGAGGAAGTTCAGCATGGCTTTCGGAGATCCATTGATCCCTATTTTTGGACTTATATTTCCTACCCCCCGCCTTCTTTTCCTAAAGGTAAAGGGGCCATGTCAGAATTCAATAACAAATTGTTCTGCATTCCCATATATGACTTTTTGGTAGCCGGTGGTGTTTGCTGTCTATCCACCTCTGTATCCATATATGATGAGTCTTCTCCTGAAATATCACTCATAGATTTTTTCAAAATAAACTTACTTATTTTTCTTTTCTAGGGGGGGAGGATGTAATGTAACTCATTTCCTAGCAGAATCTGATTTCTTGACTTTTGATAATCATTTGTATATTAATTCACCTCCTTTTCTCCATATTCCCATTTCTGTTTTTTTTTATTTATATCAACAGAAATAAAATATATGACCTCACATAGACATCACATAAGTTTCCTTAAAATTGCCCAGAGGCACAGCACTAATAATACATTATAAATTCTATAACAGAAATTACCAGAAATTGCCAATTGCAAAGCATCTGACTGCAAGGCTCTCCTGAGGGTAGTGAGGACAGTGAAAAAAGTCACTGGTCCTTGCACCCACCCGTGGATGATCTGGATGAGACTCGGTGTGCGGGAAGGGCTAGGAAGATAATCACTGATTCCATTCACCCCACCCATGGCATATACTCCCGCCTTTTCTTGGGCAGGCGGTATCACAGCTTATACTGCAAAACATCTAGACTGAACAGGAGCTTCTTCCCTCTAAACATAAGGCTGCTGAGCTTGAATGCCAAGCATGACAGTGAATAATTCGATCAATATGCCACTTGCTATCAGCTATAGTAATCACTCTAGCAAATTACTTCAATAACTGGTACAGTTTGCCTGATCTGTTACACTATTACTTCCTGAATGTGCAATAATAAGGAGTGAGTCACCGTCCATACATGTGCAATATGAACATCAGAATATATCATACTCAATGACTGAGTGTAAGCCATTTTTCAAAAGTTAATTAGTCGTCAGGTTCAAATGTGACCTCATACTCATCATCTTATTTCTCCTCCCCCTTTTCCCCACCTCCTGGGCTAGTGCCCGCCTACATTCCTTGAATAATTATTAGCTAACCCTTTCTAATACTTGTATTTTCCTGCCTGTTCTCTTGCTCCTTCTTTGACTTAGTGATTGCTAATTTTCAAATGAATGTTAATGTTCAAATTACAATATAAACTGTTGCTTGATTGTACCTGAAATCTACTAAAGAGTTAGGACTTGATTGTTTCTCAAACCTATGCTAAGTCTCTTTACATTGTTCACAAAAATATCTTTTATTTTTTTCTAATCATATCTTGCTATGTAATTGAAGCTAGTCATTTTTTTAAGTATTGTATGCTGTAATTTACTCATGCTTGGAGCATTTCTCCCCAGGCCTCTACTAAAAATGGATATGTATCCAGCTAGACTAGCCCGGTCAACAAATATAAAATAAATAAAAAATAAATAAAATGTCTGACATTGCTGTTAAAGGTAGTGATAGGTACCACTAGACCAACTAGCAGCACCTTCTTTATTCAAGCTCAAGACTAGTGTATAAAATAATTTTTTGCAAAGTGGTGATGAGCTAATGTAAACATCACATTGTTGCCATTTAATTTTCCAGATTTGATTCATTCTTGAGCTGTTACCCTGATTGGTGCTGAATGTGTTGGCTGCTTCCTACTAGGGATAATGTGGACTTGTTAAATGCAACACTTAATTTTGAGAAGATTGTCTTCTTTGAGACATTGAAGTGATTACACTGTTACAAATCTTACAGTTTTGGAACATTTGTATTTTATTTTTAATTATGTTTTAGCTGTTCATAAATTGTTACTTTTATTAATAGCTTGTGTTAATAATATCAACTCTTATTTTATTATTTGCTACCAATTGTTATCCATGTACTGTTTTGAAGTTTATTTCTACTGTACCATTAATTATTAACAAGGAAAATATATTAGTGACATAAAGAAATACTCTTGGATGCTAGTCTGTATGTGTGAATTATATATATATATATATTATATATATATATATATAGATATATATATATATATATATGTGTGTGTGTGTGTGTCTGTGCACACGCGTGCATGTGCATGGGTGCATGTATATATGTTTCCCATAAGAATAGTGACTTGTTAAAATAAAAAATAACGTGTTCCCTAAGATTGTGCATACAATGAATGCTACATTCATATTTTCTTGTCCGAAGTGCCTTGAGAGAGATTTGCATGTTATTAAAGTTTCTGAGGATGATTAAAACTCTTTATTATATTTAAAGTATCTTTTCAAGCCATGCTTGTATAAAGGCTTAGGACTGGCTGCTGATTTTTTGTTAGACCAATGTTACTGTTTTCAGCTTTAATTAATGAGGGCAAACAGAACAGGTTGAAATAGTACAGTTGTAAACTGCTATGTTAACTAAAGTACAGAAGAGTTTGTTATTTATATTATTGTAAGGAACTGGTCAATAATTGAAGTTTTCCTTCTCTCACCACTTCCAAGAATCACTTGCCAGCAGACACTGTGACTAATGTTGCTATTTGTTTCAAGTGCTGACTTTTGGCACTGTGTTTCAGTCATGTTGCATCTGAATAAAGAAATATTAATCATCGCAGAAATGCTCTTAATAAATAATTTAGATGTCTTGTGCTCATTGTGCTTTTACTCGTTTTTCTTCCATATCCCCTGATCGCTTCTTACATGTATTTTGACAAGGAAAGCAGTGATGGACTGTTGCATATCGTCAAAGGTGAAAATATATACAGAAATAACAGCTAGCTAAGGGAAGGTATAACTGCAATGTTTATAGGTTCAAGGGTAAATATGAGGCAACCAGTCTGCCGACCATTATAAGCACAGACAAACCATATAATGTTCTGTATAGTCTGAAGGATGGTAACACAAGACAAAGGGGATGAATTTGAGGCTGCCTATCCAGTTGTCTAGATTTACATTGAAGTTGACAAGGGAGCCACTCTGCTTGATATGCAATAAAAGTTTCTTACGCAGACAGAGCATATACTGGGGTATGACTATTTCATGTCAAAGTGCCTTATTTATCTGTTGATGAAGTTTTACATACTATATTATGGTGCTTGATGAAACACTTGTTCTGTGATAGAATTGGAGATAAAAGGCATGGCTCAAAAGGCACAATACAAATCACCATAGAGGAGTCGACAAGGGACAGAGTACAGGGAGAGGGCTGCCAGTCCGTCTGGATAACTGAGAGTCACAAAACCTGTGATTGTTTCAGTTAGAATTCTCCAGCATTGTTCAGGTTCAGTGATATGTTTGGACAAATAGTACATAGCTTCTTTGCTCAAGAGTCAGACTTGTTAAATGCAAAGCTAAAACATAATTGGGAACAAAGGACCAAAATTATGGACAGTTTTTAAATATTGCTCTAACTGACCGAGACATTTAGTAGAACAACAGATTTTGCATTAACGTGCATTTTCAGAACAATAAATATAAAACTCTAATGTCTTACATAATTGACTGAATTCAGTTTTCAGTGATTTACCAGAAAAGTAAAAATTTTATGTGGGATAAGGCAAAACAGAGGGACAGTCTACATAATCAAGGCAGTTGAGAGTTATGCAAATATATGCCAGCAACTGCATTGGTGATTGACTTGGGCTGATTCAGTAATGGATCTGATAAGAGAGGAGTAGAGAAAAAGTGTGGTTTCTTTGTATCTAGAGAAGATGCCTTTGGAAGTCAGTTTGGCAAGATGAAGTGATTTTTGAAGTACTAAGGAGATATAATAATTGAGAAAATAAGGATTTTCAATAACAGTGACTGGGTTCCTTACAAAAGTGTCTAAATGGAAGTGTGACCACCTGTATCATATGTTGTGGAAATGTCTTCATTGTTAAAATGAACTAAAATATTTTTTCACATTTTGCTGTCTTCTGTCTTTGCACCAGTTGTTAGCAGAGTTTAAGCTATGTTGGAACACTTGCGAGACATTGGAGGAAAGAATAATAGCACACAGTTCACAGTTATCTAAAAGTCTAGATGATCATAGGAAAGGAGTGTTGGCTTGAAAATCTGAGAAAGACATGCCAAACAGGAGATGGCCCAAGACTGTGCCCTGTTGTACACAAATACTACTTTTCCTGCTTCCAGAAGTAATATCTATGATTCTATACACAGAATTTATGTCAGACAACTAATTAGCTCTTCACCACAGTGTATATGGATTTGAATTTACTGAAAGCCCAAAATCTTGAATTTCAAAAGACTTGAGACCAACATCTTGAAAGTTCAAAAGACTAAAAACTCAAAATACTGAAAACACACAGGATACCAACATTTCATATATTTCAGCACAACTACATACAGATACAAATAAAAGATAAACTGTTTACCACTTCTCCAAGTATAAGCGGGGGGCAAGTTCCCCTGCACCCCCATGTAGGGGGCAAGCCCCCACACTCCCTGCTACTTAAATATATCAACTCCGAGATCACACTCCACAGAACAAAATGGCAAACATTCCATTACATCTTTCATGACTGCCTGTTGTAACCTTAGACATGTTCCCTTCTAACATGTTATACTACAACATAACTCATGTTAGTGTATAAAAAAGGATATAGCGCTGCTTACTGTGATGGATTTGAAGTCTTCTTAAGACACTCAGTCTTGCTGGCTAGATTCTGCTGAAATCAAAGTCTGGTTATAGTTGCATTCACAGTCTGCTGCATACAAAAACTTGCAGAATATACACTGATGAGAGAATATACTCTGCAGCACCTGTCTTTAAGAGCAGTAACCAATAGCTTTTATAATAAACCACATGTACTTCTATTACAGCTTATAGTACTGTTCCACTTTACTTCTCATATAGTACAAATGATGTGAGAGATATAACATTTACCTCAGGACAAATATGTCCCTACCAATACCCCTAACATAACTGGATTAATACAGATCTTTATATACAATTTTAGTCATGCATACACATATACATTTCCTCTTGGTATTCTATTTTGTAGAATTGCTCATCCTGTAGAAACAATACTGATTGTTGCAGATGCTGATGTAAACTGCTGACTTAATGATATTATTTTTCTGACAGTGTGAACATCCTGTTTTTTGTCTTTATTATTCTATTTGTATCTTTGTAAATGCAGAAAAAACATGTTTTTTAAGGAAACATATCGTCATAAACATGTCCTGTTGTCCATGCAGAAAAACATGGTTTTAAGGAAACACATTCTCGTAAACATGTCCTGTTGTCCATGCAGAAAAACAAGTTTTTAAGGAAACACATTGTCATAAACATGTCCTGTTGTCCATGCAGAAAAACATGTTTTTAAGGAAACACATTGTCATAAACATGTCCTGTTGTCCATTCAGCAGATTCCTTATTTTCCAAGCCACGGTCATTTAGTATGGATGCTAACCACATATTGCTAAACTCTATTTCTACATTTAAGCAAGCTTTATCTTATACCTTATTTATGTTGCATATTTGTAGCAAAGTTACTTTCAACCTTAGTATATTGTTGAGCACAGTCTAACAATTCCCTCGTTTTTATTTTAAACCGGGGAAATAAATTCAGCATTAATTGATGATACTTTTTCATTATGACAATTAACAACAGTAACTTGACTAGCTTTTGCTAAACAGACTTTATTACATGTAAATAATATGCAACCAAGCATTACAATACCAATAAAAGAAATTAAAAATACAGTGATTTTTCCTGTCCATACTGTAAATAGATTACTAAACCATTCACTCCAATCATCATTCCAGTTGTTTCTAGTATGTTGAGACACTTGTGCAATCACTTCTAAATGTGCTTTTACTGATTCTGTTTTGTCTGGAATAAATGTACAACATTGTTCTCCTATTAAAGCACATGCACCCCCTTGGGATGTAAATATGTAATCTAATTCCATTCAATTTTGCAAAACCATAGTTCGTATAGCTGTCATTTCGACAGTAATGTCAAGGACTGCATTGAAAGTGGCATTTGCCAATACCTCAACTAGTTTAGATAGTTTACTTAGCTCCCAGATGGCTTTTGCAGCCCCGTACCAAGGGAAAATACCTGCTTCAGAGATTACATCATCGCCTAAACCCATATCTTTTAATTTAATATAATCAAGATTTTGATGATATATACGTGATGTATCTAAGTTGTCTACTGGATTTTCTGGACTTTCAATTACAGGTAATATATCCCTTTTCTTTTTTGCATTTCTAATGCTTCCTTTTGGTAACTCTTTTACATGATGCATTGCTGGTACCACTAATCCTATATAACAGGTGCTATCCCATCCCTTTGGTAACCCTTTATAAGCATATTTACCACAGATGTAATATAACCCATCTGATAGAGCAACACTGCTATTTACCAGACTGCCATTTACTTGCCCCATAGTAGGGGTTTTATCATGTACAACTGTAAAGTTTTTATCTGTTTTACTTCACCAACATGTAATATTGGTTTTACACTCATTTTTATCATTTTGTGAAAAATGAAATACTGCTGTGTCGCTTAATATTAACTGACCCTTAATTGGTATTAAAATAGGAAAACCATGAGAAAATAGTCCACGTACTGGTATGTGATTGTGAAAATTTATCAATTCAATTGTTTGAATACAATTGCTATTACCTACTGGAACAGTTCCATTTTTTTGAAAACATATGATCCCCTGCACTATTGCAGATAACTGTACTCTTGCTTTACATAATTGTACATTTATGACTTGATCTCCTGTTTCATTTATTAATACCCTCCAACTACTAAGAGAATTTAGTGGAATAGGCATTAGAGGCATTACCCCTGTTATTTTGGGTATTAAACTACATACCCAACAATTACAAACATTCATGCTTTTTGCATACCAACATTGCCTTGCCAAAAAAGTGTTAAAAGATTGTGACTAATCTTGCTCATTTTTCCACATTTCTTTACTCTCTCTCTCTCTTATTTAACTCTTCAGTTTGATTAACATGTTGTAGGTATGATTTAATACTAAGCAATACAATAATAGTTAGTATGATAGCTATTATCAATAAAAAAACCCTTTAAATAGAAATTCCATTGTTGAATCATTTTGCCTTTGGTCACCCAAAACTGGATTTCCAAAAGGATGCACTTTAAACTCGCCATTGAAAAATGATAAGGCACTGCTTACTGTGATGGATTTGAAGTCTTCCTAAGACACTCAGTCTTACTGGCTGGATTCTGCTGAAATCAAAGTCTGGTTATAGTTGCATTCACAGTCTGTTGCATACAGAAACTTGCAGAATATACACTGATGAGAGAATATACTTTGCAGCACCTGTCTTTAAGAGCAGTAACCAATAACTTTTATAATAAACCACACGTACTTCTGTTACAGCTTATAGTACTGTTACACTTTACTTCTCATTTAGTACAGATGATGTGAGAGATATAACGTTTACCTCAGGGCAAATATGTCTCTACCAACACCCCTAACATAACTGGATTAATACAGATCTTTATATACAATTTTAGTCATGCACACACATATACATTTCCTCTTGGTATTCTATTTTGGAGAATTGCTCATCCTGTAGAAACAATACTGATTGTTGCAGATGCTGACACAAACTGCTAACTTAATGATATTATTTTTCTGACAGTGTGAGCATCCTGTTTTTTGTCTTTATTATTCTATTTGTATTTTTGTAAATGCAGAAAAACATGTTTTTAAGGAAACATATTGTCATAAACATGTCCTGTTGTCCATGCAGAAAAACATGTTTTTAAGGAAACATATTGTCATAAACATGTCCTGTTGTCCGTGCAGAAAAACATGTGTTTAAGGAAACACATTGTCATAAACACGTCCTGTTGTCCATTCAGTAGATTCCTTATTTTCCAAGCCACAGTCATTTAGTATGGATGCTAATCACATATTGCTAAACTCTATTTCTTCATTTAAGCAAGCTTTATCTTATACCTTATTTATGTTGCATATTTGTAGCAAAGTTACTTTCAACCTTAGTATATTGTTGAGCACACTCTAACAGTGTAGTGAAGTGTGATCTCGGAGTTGATATATTTAAGTAGCAGGGGGTGTGGGGGCACAGTCCACCACAGGAGGGGTGCATGGGGGCTTGCCCCCCTGCTTACACTTGGAGAAAAGTAATATAGTTTGTCTTCTGTTTGTTTCTGTATCTGCTTCTGCTGGAATATAGTAAGTGTGGTATCCTGTGTGTTTTCAGTATTCTGAGATTCATTATTTTGAGTTTTTAGTATTTTGAACTTTCAAGATTTTGGCCTCAGTCTTTTGGAATTCAAGATTTTGGGCTTTCAGTCTTCTGAAGTTTTTAAGAAGTCACTTAACAGAGAGGTATTTGGAGGGGAAGTACCACCAGTTTTAAAAGGGGAAAATGTCATTAATTTATGGTCTTATTTAATACGGGAAGATGTTTTATATGGAGGTGTGCAAGAAGGGGTCATACTTATGAGTAGAATATCAAGAGTATTTGGGCCCCAGAAAGAGGGCCAACTAATTATACAAGGGAGTTAGCAGTTATATTGGCAATAAAGCATTTGGCATGAGGACCATTGGTGTGTATGACAGATAGTTGAAGTCCACCAGTATAAAGGTGCTGGAATTAATAGGAATTTTGTCTAAGGCATTAGGAAAGCTATCTTAGTCAGTGGAAGTCATGGCAGGTGTTCTATATCTATTCATAAAGTGATGATTAATCTTGTTTAGGGTGATTTGGACATCTAGGAACTCATATTTGGGATCACAAGGAATCAGTTGTGAGGAGATAGCATCTTTGACAAGTACTGTCAACCCTCTTCACATGTCATTAAGTCTGAAGATATGATATAAGCGAATCCAGGAATAATGTCAATGTTTTCATTGCTTTGAAGTCATGTCTCTGTGACTACATATATCATTTTTGTGTAGTATTCCCGAATTGCATACAGCCACTTTTATGCATTCTGCATTATACTTTACTAGGGTGACATATTCAGTAGATAGTCTGCCTAAAAAAGGCACTATAGAGCCATCAAAGGCTTTTGCTAGAAACCTTGGTAACAGAAATGCAGAACATCTTATCCAAAGCTGACACATACTTGGTACTATTAGAATAACACCAGCTTAGATAGCCAATTATTAAAGTCATTCAGATCCCTGTTAGTATTATAGAGGGATACATCCCCGATTATGACCTAGATGACAAGAGTTCAGTTAGCAGTTCAGGTTCTTGATGGAGCTCAGAGGATGAATGGAGATGGGAGTGGTCAGATTCCAGATGGTTTTGCCATTGTTCCATTACATGATCTCTGCTGGAGTTCAGGGACAGAGTTTATGGGAGGGGATTGATCCAAGTGTGATGTGGATGTGGTCACCCAGTTTGGTGACAATAGCCCTTAAAAGCCATGAATATAAACTGCAATGTGAACTGTTAGAAGGGCATAGGTAGTCTCTGCCACCCAAGAAAAGGGGTTAGGGTGATTCATACAAAATGGTGTCACTGTCCTGATATTTTTGAGAGCACTAAATACCCTAATGTTTGCCTGGATGATTGTCCCCACAGATGGCCCTCATTCTAGGGGATCTGAAGGACAATTCTTCACCAATAGGGAATGAATGAGCTTGAGTCTGATAGTGTGAGGTTTGATTGTCAATGAGGCAGAGGGGGGAGACACCCAAAGAAAAATAATACTAAAGCCAGAATTATCTTGACTTTGAATCTCAACATCATTCTGGGTGATTGCAAAATACCATTGATGACCAGTGTGTTTTCTGACTCAAGCACATTTGCTGCAGGACCAAACATATCTTTCTGCATGGCAACTAAAACTAACATACCCCCCATATAACCTCTAGAAACCTTCCCCTGCTTAATAAATGCCCATGATACATAGGACACAATTGGGCTGGATGGCATGGCTAGGATTATAATGGTCGTGGTGGTAATTAGACCACTATATACCTATGAACCTATGTCCCTTTGAGTACTGAGCTAAGGCCATTCACCCTTATGTGGGCCACTTCAATCATATTTGTAAAAATAATAAGGTCTAAAAGCCCTTGTTATGTTGTAAGGCCTCTCTCCAAAGATAACTAATCATCACTCTATTCTTATCTAACCTGCTGAGGATAGTATCTGCATGCTTGACAATCAAAAAACTTGTTTCTAAAATATTATCCTGGCCATCTGTTTTCTCTGTTGTCCTGAAAGGCATGCAGTCTACCTGTTGTGACTCTTAGAGGTATGTATACTGGCTATAGGCATGCAGGTGGGGGATGATGGTTGTGCTGATTTAACTTATGATTGAAGTATCTTAGTCCTTTGTCTGTGAGGCTTAGACAGTGTTCACTCAGACAAAGTTGGTATAGTTGAGATGCTCTGTGCTGTAGGTGTGTGTGTGTGTGTGTGTGTGTGTGTGTGTGTGTGTGTGTGTGTGTGTGTGTGTGTGTGTGTGTGTATGCTCACACTTGCATGTGTTTGCTGTGCTTACTGCATGGGATTTGAAGTGAGAGAATAGCCTCAAATTTCAGTAAATACTTACAACTCCAACATATTGACTCAGTATTAGGTTGTAAAAAAGGAGATTTGGAGTTGCAGCAATGATCAAAAGCTTGATTAGTAGCTAACATAACAGGTTAATTTGTTCTCCAACTAGCTAGTGGTATCATGAGGAATCCATACATTATAACCCAACAGCTCCATGGTCAAAAACTGTAGAACAATAGTTACTCATAATTTAACTGAATATTTCCACGAATAGTAAGTGTAGAGCAGACAGTTACAATGCAATAACAGCATAGCAGTTAGCACACAAAGCAATAGTATTAACAGACAGGCCAATCCAAAAGTCTCTAGTGCAGTATTGAGGGATGGTAGCTTTAAATGTTATGACAATAGAACAGTCATGAAAATGTATAACATTCAGCAGTGCATCAAGGCCAAAGCTCAAAAAGTGCAGTTAACATTTGAGATAATAAGGTAACTGATTTGTCTAGCTAGCATCAGTAATAGGCAACAGTGCAAAATTATCTGAAAAAAGAATTAACGAAAAGAATAATATTACTTTAGATATTACCAGTAATGAACAGTAATGCTTTACCAACAAGGTACAATTGTTAAGTATTGCTTAAATGAAATAACATTACAATAATACAGAATAAAAGTGCTAATTTCAGCAATGCAGACAGATGAAGAACAGTCGATCAGTAAGTTAATATGCTAATAAGCAGACAACAATTTCCCTGATCCAAAGCTTGATTAATAGCTTAAATAATATGTTAATTTGGTCTCTCCCTAGCTAGCAGTATTATGAGGAATACACACATTACAACCCAACATTATTTTTTATTTATTATGTTTTATTGGCATGCATTTACCCATATAGTCCACTAAGTAAGAACAGTAAGTGCCCATTTTCAATGGAGGCCCAGGAAAAAAGCTCAATGAAAAATCTGAACAAAGTGCAATGTTTAACAATTAGTAAGTTCAACAGAAACATGTAAATAGACAGGTAAATTAACAGTTTGTTAATATGAAGGTAAAACTGAATTTGACAATAGCATATTTTATACACAAATTAAATTATAAAGTAAGACATATGCAAAGGCTAAAAATTATATGAAAAACTTCTACCATTAAAGTAGTAAGGATGTTCAGGTCAGTATATAGGAAGTGGATTTTTTTTTCAGAGTTAAAGAGGAAACAGTAGGGTAAATAAGAGTTGATTATTTAGTAGGGGTAGTCAATATTTAAAAGCTGAAGGTAATTTTGTAAGAAAATTTTAAATGGGGCAAAGTATTGACTATATCTAATTGTTACAGGTAGAGCGTTACAGGCTTTAGCTGCAGAACATGTGTTTAGAAGCTGGCCAGCAGGTAGGTTAGGCTTGTGTACTTGTAGATGTTGATTTTCTGATCTGGCCAGCAGGTAGGTTAGGCTTGTGTACTTGTAGATGTTGATTTTCTGATCTGAGAGACCTTCCAACATTTTGTGGAGCTTGCCTATTTTAATGCTGACAATCAGATGCACAATAAACAAACAACAGTTTGCAATGTATGTAACAAGAAGAAACTGTTGCAAAGGAGAGTAAAATCCCATGAGTGGAGGAGCTCTCTGGTCAGCCTCATTAAGAAGCTGAGATCCCTTATAAGATCCTCCAAAGCCAGCTACGAAAACAAAATCGCCACTGATTCTAAGGGCAACCACAAAGCATTCTATATCTATGTCAAGAATCTCAATGGCAACACCCAGATCTGCTCTGAGCTACAGTACAATGGCACAAAAATTACAGAACCATCTGATATTGCCAACATCCTGGCAGATAAGTTCAGAGCTAATTTTACCCCCCTCACACTCCCTAAAGGGCCCATATCTATACAAGAAGAATGCAGAGTCCCTGTAACTATGCAGGTAAAAGCTGCACTCTATAAAACCAAAAACACAGCATCCATGGGACCGGACAACATCCCAGGCTGCGTTTTACACGAACTTCAGAACGAACTGGCTCCTGACCTAAGCACCAAGTTCAATCATAGCCTCACATCAGGCTTTGTGCCCACTGAATGGTGCACAGCAGCAGTTATCCCACTCCACAAAGGGGTAGCCACCACTGATCCCAGGAACTATCACCCTATTAGCCTGACGAGCCTGGTCTGCAAGGCCATGGAATGTATCATCATGGAACTCATAAATAAAGACATTGGTAAGCTTCAAACTCTGTAACCCACCCAGGTCAGGTTTGTGAAAGGCAGATCATGCCTCTTGAACCTGATCAACTTCTTTGAGGTAGTCACCAAAGCTGTAGATGAGGGTAAGGTGGTACACACAACCAATCTTGACCTCGCCAAGGATTTCAACACCATCCCCCATTCTGGAATTATAGCTAAACTCACTAAACTAGGTATAAATCCTTAAGTCACAAGATGGGTTGCCATCTGGCTCACTGACAGAACCCACACTGTAAAAGTTGCAGACTTCAAATCTGACTTCAAACCAGTGACAAGTGGAGTACCACAGGGTTCAGTCCTGAGACGTCTCCTCTGTTTGGTATCTACTTCTCTGAAGTACAGGCTAACACAGAAGGCCTCTGCCTAATGAAGATCACAGATGACTGTAAACTAGGAGCCATAATCGAGTCCCCAAATGATGTGGACATCCTACAGAAGGGCCTCACTGAGACAGATGTGTGGTATCAGAGCCATGGCCTCAAGCTCAGTGCCAAGAAGTGCATTGTCATCCCCTTTAGTAAAAACTCTGTACCCATGAATTACCACATAGGCAGCAGTCTACTTAACACTAGATGTGTGATAAGAGACCTTGGGACCCAGGTGGACAGTAGTCACTCCTTTGATAATCACATTGCCACAGTAGTCAGGAAGTCCTTCTATGTGGCACACCTCATCACAAAAGGGTTCTCATTCAGGAAAAAAGAGGTCATTGTTCCCCTCTACTCGACACTCATTAGACCCATTATAGAGTACAACGCCCCTTTTGGAATGTACCTTACATGACATCTGCAGCAGCTGAAAAGGCCGCAGAAGTACCTCACAAAGAAGATTACTGGCCTCAAACAAATGTCCTACACTGACTGTCTCAAAAAACTCCAGCTTTACTCCATAGCATATCACCTACTCTGAGGTGATCTCTGCCTAACATATAAAGCTATGTTATCCCAGAGCTGTTGGACATGTTACACATAATGAAATCCCAATCCCTCCGATCTACATGCTCTAGGGACCTAAACCTTGTCACCACAATAAACATGACATGCTGGAGGGATAAATTCCTGTCCCAGAGACTTCCTTTACTCTGGAACAAGCTACCCATCTATGTCAAGCAAAGTTCCTCATTAGTACTCTTCAAGAAAAATCTTGATGAGTGGATGGGAAATAGGAAATTCACCCCGGGGATCACTTCTGTGGCTCTGCTCAACAGTGGCACAGGAAAATAACTTTCTTGTGTGGTGTAAGCCAGGGAATCTTGTTGGCTAGGCTTACATAGGCCCTTGGGCTGATAACCAAGTTCCTACCTGTGAACCTATGAACATATACAAGCACAAAAATGTATGGTGGTAGCTCATTTAAGTTCAGTCAATCAAATAAACAATTCCATTATCTGTCATGCAATCGTATTTGAACTTTGTCAGTCAGATAAATATCTGTAAGCATCAAGTTTTATGAGAATATGGTACGTCTACAAATGCATCTTTATTAAATAACCACACTACAAAAAATGGGGGTTTAATTAATAATGCAATAAACACACATCTGATTCTGTTCCAAAGGCTAGTGAGTAGTTGACAGTACTACACTTGTCTCAAGACTAACAATAAAAGCAATCACAACAGTGCAGCTATGTTGCGACAGAGAAGGCAACAAAATTTATATGATCTACAACAAGGATGAAGAGATTGCTTCAAAATTTGTAGACTAGGCTCTTGCACTGCTCTCCTAGTAGGAGTTACACTGTTATTTGCTACTGGATAAATTGCACCCATGTTATTTAAAGTCTGTAAGGCACCATCTCTAGATCCCTGGTCAATCAAACCTTTTCTTCAATGTCTGTAGAAGCCATGCAGTCAAAAACAATTACGTGAATCATTCAGTGGAACCTATGCTCAGGTAGTCATCATGTGGAAGCCTTTACTCTCACTGAGGCTTTACTCTGCACACTTTGTCCTAGGAAGTTGAAGAGGTTATTGCAGTGTTTTGAACTAGCAAAAATCCATATGGGAAAGGGCTTTGTGGTACTTTTGCTCTCTGTAGTTTTTGCTATCTTTCCAGGATTCCACTTCTCAGCAATGAGAAACATCAAACTGAGCAACCCTCTGGTTATTTAGTCTGTAAGTCTCATCCTTCGAAAATGTAGCTAGTCAAAATCTAGCCTATGTTCTGTAGAAGCTGACAAATCCAAAACAAGCATCCTGATCTTTCTGTAGAACCCAAACATAGGCACTTGTCATGTGGAAGCCCTTCTACTCTTATCAGATACTAGTACCCTACATAATCAGTCCTAGAAAGCCAATAAACTCCTTCAAGTGCATTCAGTCAGTAAGAA
>NC_056729.1:598855796-598905796 GCF_019279795.1 Protopterus annectens
TGCCATGGCTATCACTGAAGTTTTTTGCAAAGATGCTTACACTGTGTGCACATGTGTGCGTGCCTGTAAACCCGTCTAAGCCTGTGTGCGCATGTGTGCACCTGTGTAAGTATGTGTAAGGCTGTCTAAGCCTGTGTGCATGCATGTGCACCCGCCTAAGCCTGTGTAAGCCTGTGTGCATGCGTGTGCGCTCATGTGTGCGTGTTTGCGCCTGTTTGCGAGTCGCTGCCCCCTGTGGAAACACAAAGGGAAAAGGAAGGAAAAGAAGTAGTAGGAAGTTAACCAAGGAGAACTAACATAGCTGCCAGGTGAAATCAATCAGAATCAGCCAATTACACAGGCAGTACACTAGCCCAGCCCAGCCCAACACTTAAAACTCTGCAAACAACATTCCTCCATGTTTTACTCAGAAACACTGCAACACTGCAGTATACAAAGAGAAGTGAAAACTTAAAAAGCTTAACTGAGACAAAAAAAATGTTAGGGGCTGCCATTGCTATTATAAGGCAACATGTGCAAGATACTGAGGGTGGTGCCATTGCGAATACTGCAGAGCAACCCACAGTGAGGAGACGGAGAAGAGTGTACAGACCCAGGGTAACCTACCAGAGGCTACATGAGCTGGAGATAGTGGAGCGCTATAGAGTGGACAGAGACCTCCTGCAGCAAATTATTGAGTTGTGCAGGCCACGCCTCACACACAGAACCAACAGAGGGGAACCCATTCCTTTGGAAACCAAGGTATGTGTTGGCCTAAGAATACTAGCAACAGGTACCTTCCAGAGACAAACTGGTGATATGATGGGGATTTCACAGGCATCAGCATCCAGGGTACCGCACCAGTTCCTGAATGCCATGTCAGCACATGTCGGTGATCATGTATATTTCCCCAGTTCCCGTGAGGTATTGGCCAGCAATATGCGTCTCTTCCAGCAAATAGCGGAATACCCTGAGGTAGTGGGTGCAATTGACTGCACGCACATACACATCAAAGCACCAACTGGTGAGCGGGGTATGGCCTACATCAACCGCAAGGGCTTCCACTCCATCAACTGCCAGGTTGTGTGCGATGCCCAGGGCATAATACTGAATGTGTGTGCTGGCTGCCCTGGAAGCTACCATGATTCCCATATCTGGCATCTGACACAGCTGTGCCAGACATTTGCCAGTGGGGACATCCCTGACGGTCACGTAGTGGGGGATGCTGGATATGCACTGGAGCCGTGGCTGATGACACCCATCAAAAATGCACACACACCTGAACAAGAACTCCATAATGAGGCACACGCACAAACACAAAATGTAATCGAGCGTGTGTTTGGGATGCTCAAGTCATGATTCCGGTGCCTGGACACATCTGGTGGAGCCTTACAGTACTCACCAACTACATGTACCCAAATTGTCATGGTATGTGCCATGTTACACAATATGATCCTGTGAAAACAGCTGCAGCAGGGCCAAACAGCCCCCCACCATTGCCAAGGCCTGCACAGGCACAGCGTGACTCGGAGGAACAACCTGAGCCTGCCCCAGTAGGCAGAAGGAGGCATGCCCAGTATGCCTTGGCCTTGGCAAAGAGGCAAGGCATAGCACATACACTGGCTCAGTAGGAACCCTGGAAATGATACCTCTCTCTGACTCGCACATAAAATAAAAGGGAATGCCTAACTTGACACTACCTGTTTCCAAACATGTATAGGGAGTGTAGTATGTGCATCTGACATAGGCAGCCCTGCAGCACCACCTGAGGCATGATTGCCATGTTTTAAGCAATATAAAGCAGAGCTAAGCAGCATTTACCAATATTTAGTATATGTAAACAAAATTGCCCGTGTTAACTAGCGCAATGTTGGGTAAGGTCAGGCAAAGTCGTGCAAAGTTGAGCAAAGTCAGGTAAACATGCTCATATTTGCTTTACTGTTCCTTAAGCAGTCTAGTCTGCCCAGTATGAAAATAAAAAGCAGTGATAGGGCTCAAACCCAGGATACTATGCACTATAGTCACAGCACTGAACCACTATGCCATAATAACATTTCAGTGGCACAGATACAGCAGGACAATTGTACACTAATGCAAACACAAAGAAATGCAGTATCATGCCCCTAAAGAGGCATATGGGTAACCTCCCCCACAGGCCTATGCAGACAGAGAACATCAGGCCAGGCGGTGTGATGTGAGTTGTGTAGGCTATGAAGTCACAATCTAATATATGTGACATTGGACGCTAGGATCTGTAGCACAGTAGTATGCCTCAAGCCAGTATGATAGGCAACAGTACAGACTGAAATGGTGTACCATACATAGCAGTGCAGGCATAGCAAATGTGTATAAGTGTCAGGTGGAACCCTCATCCTATGTACACCCACAGTAACAATCAGGTGTGTCCCCAGGTAGAACTGTACAAAGAATAGCTGTCCCCCCTGTATGTAGAAATGTTGATAAGTCTATGCAAAGTGTCTCATGGAAGCCCTGCAGGCACAGCATGATCCCTGTTGATCCATGACACAAAGGTGAGCCCTGCTGTAAAGATACAACTTGATTTGCCATACACATATAGTATAAATGCCTATACTGGGCGTGCTCACACATTCTAACAAATGTAGTGGATTTCATTCAGCATCACACTGAAAGGTCATACTGGGCATGCCCACACACTTTAATAAATGAAGCAAATGTCAGGCAACAACATACAGAAAGGTCATACTGGGCATGCTCACACACTTAAAGAAACGAAGCAAATGTCAAACAGCAACATACTTAAAGTTCATAATGGGCATGCTCACACACACAGGCTAAATATGGATGTGATAATAAGGAATTTATGGACAAATGTGGATAGTCATCTCTACTTCCAGAAACACATTCACAAAGTGGTCAGAAAATCATGCTATGTGTTCACACAAACTGCCAAGGTCTGTGCATGTAGGTCAAAGGAGGTTCCCACTACTCAGCAGTCATCAGACCCATCAGAGAGTACCACAACACACTTGTGATGAATTTGACTAGCACGTTCAGCAGCCAGAAAGACCACTGAAGTACCTTAACAAGAGGATTGCTGGCCTTGAATAGTTGCCCCATGCAACAAGACTGAATGTAACCCAATCTGTACTCTGTTGCATACTGTCTACTCAGGAGATCTCTGCCCAACAGATAGGTCCATGTCATGGCTACACTCAGATCTGTTCTGAGTTACAGCTCAATGGCACTAAATATACAGACCCAACTGATATTGCCAAAATCCTGGCAGATAGGATCAGTGTTAACTTTACCCCCCTCTCACCCATGAAAGAGCACATCTCTATAATGGAAGACTGCAAAGTTGCTGTCATCACGGCTGCACAGGTAAATAACACTCTCCAAAGCCAGTATCACAGCATCCATGGGACCAGATAACTTCCCAGGCTGTGTAGTATCTACTTCCCTGAAGTAAACTTTAACATGGAAGGTCTGTGGCTATTGAAGTTTCCAGAGGACTGCAAACTAGGAGCCATAATTGTAAACACTAAAGATGTGGACATCCTACAAAAGGGCCTCACTGAGACAGATGGCTGTTGTCAAAGCCATGGGGTCTAGCTCACTGTCAAAAGGTGCATTGTCCATCCCCTTTGTTAAAAACTCTCTAGCCAAGAACTACAACATAGGTGGTAGTATACTTCACACTGAAAGTGTGACAAGATACTTTGGGTCACAGGTGGACAGTGGACACAACTGTGATAATCACATTCCCACACTAGTCAGGAAATCCTCCTATGTGGCGCACCTCATCACAAAATGTGTCTCATGCAGAATAGAAGAGGACACTGTTCCCCTCTACTCATCACTCACTAGAACTATAATAGAGTACAACACCACTTTTGCTATGTACCTCACAAGACAACCACAACAGCTGGAAAGCCTGCAGCAATACCTCACAAAGGGCATTAGTGGCCTGAAGTACATGCCATACACAGACCATCTCAAAATGCTCCAGCCGTACTTCCTTACATATCGCCTACTCAGAGGTGTTCACTGCCTAACATACAAAGCTATTTCAAACACAGAGCTGTTGGACATGCTCCATGTAAAACACTCACAATCCCTCTGACCTTCGGACCCAAAACCATGAGTGAAATACAAAAGAAAGGGGTGTACCCATTTACCTTATGGATACCCACACCTTCAGGTTAGTGGCACTGCATGAGGCCTTGGAGACCATGCAAGTGCAACTAACATTGGGCAAAGCTGCTCATCAGATTGTAGCCTGTTACAGATCACGTACCTTGTCTCAGGAACCTCACTTAGTATTCCTGAGAACAGTGAAAAATACAAAGGTCCTATTAAACACCATTATATGAGGAGATTACAACTACCCAAACATTGAGTGGGAGAATAACTCATGTATGACATCTTTTGCCCAATGTTTCCTAGAGTTTAAAAACTCTAAAACCTTGGAACAGCTGGTCACCATGCCCACTAGAGGTGACAACATACTGGACATGATCATCACCAACATGGGGTACCAGTGTTCCACAACAGAGATAAACCCCTCGCTGGTAATATCAGATCATTAAGTAATCACACTGGACATCCACATCCTGCCCCCCCCCACCCAGTCAATGAAACCACTGTGAAGACATATTCAAAAGCAAACTGCACACTTCCCAAGACCAAAGTGGAACATTCCGAAGACCTCTTGCTATAGGATAATGGTATACAATCTGCCGAATCATTTACAAGTGCATCCTATGAGCATCTACAGGGATGTATGGAACGAGACATCACAAATAAATCCAAGATGCACTCCTCCAAAAATAAGACAACAATCAGGTGTTTGTTGCCCATAAATAAGCTAGACAACAGAAGGAGGAAACAAACACAAGATAGAGCCAACTTCACTAAAGGAAAGGCATCACTGATCATTATCAGAAAGAAACAATGATCGCTCATAAAATAATCCAAGGACAGTTTCTAAAGACAAATAGCCAAGGAATGTAAGAATAACAACCACAAAGCCTTCGGTAGCTATACCAGACATGTAGGTGTCAACTTCCAAATATGCTGTCAGCTACTGAAAAATGGAAAGAAATACACTGAACCAACTTTCATTGCCCACATCCAGGGGGACAAGTTCAGTGTAAACTCCACCCCCCCCCCCATCAGCCCCAAATGGCCCTGTGTCCATCACAGAAGGATGCAGAGCCCCAGACATCATGGACATGCAGGTAAATCAGCCCTCTCCAAAGCTAAGAACACAGCATCAATGGGACTGTATGTTGTCCCAGACTGCGTCTTACACTAGGCCCAAAAGGAACTACACCCTCACCTACATCCACTGTCCAGACTCAAGCATACCACAGGCTATGTACCCAAAGAATGGCATACCCTAACAGTCATCCAGCTCCACAAAGGGGGTGCCACAACAGAACCTGGAAACCATTGCCATATATGTCTACTCAGCCTGGTCTACAAAGCTATTGAGCAAATTGCCATGGAACCCATAAACAGAGATATTGGAGACCTCCAGACACTGGGCTCTACACAACTTTGCCTTGTTAAAGGCAGATCCTGGCTCCTAAACCTAGCTGGCTTATTTCAAACAGTTACCAAGACATAGATGGAGGTGAAAGTAGTCCACACAGCCCACCTGGACCTCACTAAGGACTTTCTACACCATTCCCCACTCTGTCATCATGGACAAGCATACCAGCTTGAACATTAACAGCTATGTCACAGGATGGGTGGCCAAGTGGCTCACAGATCAAACACACATGTTCAGAGTTGCGGGTGCTATGTCCGACTCTAAGCCAGTCACAAATGACATGCCACAGGTCTTGGTCCTGGGACCCCACCTGTTCAGTAGATACTGCTCAGAGGAACAGGCAAGCACGGGAGTTGTATGGCTGAACAGGTTTGCAGATGACTGCTAACTGTGGTCCATAATCAGCTCTACAGCTGACACAGACATCCTCCAGAAGTGTCTTACAGAGACTGATACCTGGTGTCAAAACAATGCCCTCAAGCTGAATGCCAATGAATGCATAGTCATCCCCTTTGGGTAAAACAATGTGCACACAAGCTACTACATAGGTTTTAATCCAGTATGTATGGAGAAAGTCATTATGGCCCTGGGGACACAGGTAGATAGTAAACTCCCCTTTGATGGTCATATGGCCAAAGTGTTTAGACATTCCTTCTATGTAGCCCACCTAATGTAACCCACTTTGTATAGTCTGATGATGTCACCATCCTACAAATATACCTGTGGAAAGGAAAACTCACAGTAATGTGCATAGCGCATCGTGTAAATGTGTACTCCTGTAGTATCAAAAGGTAGTTAGGTAGGGGTTTGAATCCTGCACTTGACAAGTGTGTGTTTGTGTGTAGTCTCCTTGGGAAGGAACAACCTTACTGGAAAGTAGTAAAACACCTTAAAAGTGGTATACTAATCATTGTCAAGTCTGATGATGTCACCATCCTACAAATATACCAGTGGAAAAGAGAACTCCCAGTAATGTGTATAGTGTGGTGCTTTAATGCGTACTCCTCTAGTATCATGATGTAATTATGTAGGGGGATTGAATCCTGCACTTGACAACTGTGTGTGTTTGTGTGTAATTACCTTGGAGAGGGGCAACCTTTTTGTACGGTAGTAGAACGCCTTACAAGTGGTATACTTATCTTTGTCAAGTCTGATGATGTCACCATCCTACAAATATACCTGTGGAAAAGAGACCTCCCAGTAATGTATATGGCACATGGTGTTAATGCATACTCCTCTAGTATCATGAAGTAGTTAACAATTCCAAAACTGAAGAAAAACAAACTGTCAAAAAACAAACCAAAAGGATCCGAACCAGCAGGTGTAAAACTCCAAAGGTTTATTAGAAAATGTAAAAGTAAAGCGCTTTTCGTCTCCCTTAGTAGGAAGACTTCTTCAGACAAAGGAATAAATCATCAAACACAATTTAAAACCCCAAAAAAAGGGATGTGTGTTACAAAATTACAAACAGCTTCCTTAATTGAACCCACTGACATACCTTCATATTTAAAGTTGTATTACATTAAAAGCATAAATACATGTCCACTTAGTGTAGACAGGGTGTCAAACATAAAAAAGTTTTCAAAAAAGAAACATGAACTTGATAAAAGTAACCAAGAATGTCTTAGTGAAGATTCATGAACCTAATCAAGTGTAAATACTGTTTGTTTCCCTTAAAATACATCTTAGCAAATAACTTTTCATAGGGTAAAACAAAACTCATACAGAATCTTGTGATTAAAAAGAAAATAAAATGAAGTATTGCTTGCAACCAAATATAAGATCCATTCCTTAACAGAAAAGGTAGTAATGAGTACACATCTCTAATGCATAATGAAGAATCAATAATAAATGAATACATAAACAGTGAAACTCAACTAGGAGTCTGCAATAAGCGGAATTTCAAAGGTGTTTCTAATAAAAGAAATGTTATTTCTAATATTAAATAACCGAATGTTTATTTCTGTGTTAAAAATCTATCACAGAAATTGCTTGTCATTTCAACGCCAACAGAATGCAACAACAGTATATGAAAGAATTTTTTTTTTTTTTTTTTTTTTTTTTTTAAATGTTCCTTGAGCAATGGGTAAAGCACCAAGCTGCGATAAGAACACTTTCTAAGCTTTAGTATGCACAGTTGTAGCAGCCAAAACAAGTCAAAATGCAGCTGTTTCAGAAAAAATATGGCAAGGCATTGCATGAAAGACACGTCTAAATCAAAACAAACAAACCGCCGAATTCACAAGACGGTACTTCATTCAAGAACGGTGCAGGTACTAAACATGCATAAAAGGCTGATAGCCAAACAAATGAAAAATCAGTTCACAATTGTGCCCATGAATACGGCACATTGTTCTGCAAATGAGTTTGTACTGTATGTGAAAAAGGTAATAAATAAAGTAGCAGAAGACAAAAAAAAGAAAGAAACGCAACACCTAAGTAAATCCGCAGCTGTTGGTGTTCAATGACATTGACAATAAGTAAACATAGCACTTCAAAATACCATGGGTCTAAACATTAAGGTCTCATTGTTGCTTACGCAAAAAGGTGCATGTGTCTAGAAGTAAGCAAAAATCAAGTCAGACCACAATGCAGAACCTGACAAAAATAAAACAAATCCTGAACGAAACTATGCAAAATGAAAATAAAAATAAAATAAAATAAGGTATGGGTCAAAGTACAGCGAAGCGCTGCAGAGGTCAGAAAACCAATGTTTCTCAAGTTAAACATTTGTGAATTAAGGTTTAAAAACCAGACTTGAAGTTTAAGTAATGATGAAAGAAGTCTTATCTTAGCAGGTTTCTTAACTTTAAAACACAAGTCAAAGAAGTAACTTCGTTCAACCCTGGTGACGTGTAAGAGTTCATTTTAAGTTGCCAAATGCGTTCCTTTTTTTCTAATAACAATTGTTGGGGTCCTCCTCTTTCATCTGTAAGTACCTGGTCTATAAATTTAAAAAGGAAAGCGTGAGAAGGGTTGTTATTACAATGTCTTGCAAGGGCGTTAGTATTGCTCTTCTTCCTAATGTGGTACGTATGTTCATAAATTCTCTCTTTAAGTTTTCTGTCAGTCTTCCCTATATAAAAGGCAGGGCATGACTGGCACACAGCTAAATACACCACTGATTTTGAGTTACAATTGTAATGACCCTTTGCTTTCAACAGACGTTGCTTCACTATACATGTGGACCCTGTAGATATAAATTTACAATAGTTGCATGTCTCACATTTGTATGTGCCTTCAGTTCTAGTATGCTTTATTGAAGGTCTTTCCATAATGTTTTTGAGGTTTCTGCCCTTTCTAAAAATGATAACAGGTTTGTCCGCTATTTTCTCAGTGAGTTCTTTTTCAAAAGATAACAACTGCCAATTCTTTCTAAGTACATTGCTAATATATTTAGCTTATAATGAAAAAGAAGTAATGAAACTTTTTTTATTGTACTTCTCTTGGGAAAAAATGGTTTGACCCATGCTAGAAGAGTGAACACCAAGAATCTGTAATGTGACTTCATCTGACTCTGCCAGGTTGACGTTGGTTTGTTTCAAAGTCAGAATGGAATTGAAAGAACCCAAACCCCTTTTCCTACAAACTTCTCCTATTGTGTCATCCACCAGTGATTCGGGGTACCCACGACTCATAAACATGCATTTCAACAAGGTGCATTCCTCGTTGAAGGAGGAGTCTTCAGTAGTCATTCTTGCCGCTCTAACTAGTTGGCCCTTTAAAACAGATTTTTTTCTGGTGTTGCGGGTGGCAACTAGAAAAATGTAATATAGTGTTAGAGTGAGTGGGTTTCCTGTAAGTTTTAGCAACATAACCCCTGTGGATGTCGTCTCTCTTCAATTCAACATCCAAATAGTTAATGGTGTCTTCACCAAAGGTAAATGTGAATTTCAAAAATGGAGTGCTGTTATTTAAAACCTCAACAAAGTTGCTTGCATCCCCTACGTTACCCTGAAACATAATGAAAATGTCATCCAAAAACCTGTTATATAGTTTGACTTTCTGAAAATTGTTGTCCTTAAATACATAGTCATGTTCCCACTGGGCCAGTACTAAATTGGCACAGCTGGCTCCACAAGTGGAACCCATAGCTACTCCAATTATTTGTTTATGTATGCCCCCATTAAATCCAACATAATTATTGTTCAGGATCATGTCTAATAGTTCTTGAATTAGACGGATCTCATCACTCTCTGCTCCATGTGCCATTAGGTTTCTGGTGACATATTCAATCCCTATGTCGTGGGGTATGGAGAAGTAAAGGTCAACTACATCTATTGTAGGAAAATGAATGTTGTCACAGTATTCAAATTTGTCTACATTTTCTAAAAAAGCCCAGGAGTCCATTAACTATTTGTAACTCTTGGGACACATACTTCTTTAATAACTCATCAACGAACTTGGCACAAGCATAAGAAATAGAAGACCTAGCATTAACTAAAGCCCTCATAGGGGGGTTTTGAAGGTTTTTATGAATCTTGGGTAAACCAAATAAGTTAGGTGTTTTTGGGTTAGGAACCACTATATAGTTGTAAATATCAATGCTGATCAAGCCTTCAATCAATAAGTCCCTAAAGAAGGAAAACATTTTTTTATATGCAATATTCATTTCGTTGATACTTGATCTAACATAGGTGTTACTGTTCAAAATGTCCAACATTTTACCCTATGAAAAGTTGGTTGCTAAAATGTATTTTAAGAGAAACAAGCAGTATTTACACTTGATTAGGTTCATGAATCAAGACATTCTTGGTTACTTTTATCAAGTTTGTGTTTCTTTTTTGAAAACTTTTTTTATGTTTGACACCCTGTCTACACTAAGTGGACATTTATTTATGCTTTTAATGTAATACAACTTTAAATGTGAAGGTATGTCAGTGGGTTCAATTAGGCAGCTGTTTGTAATTTTGTAACACACACCCCTTTTTTTGGGTTTTAAATTGTGTTTGATGATACTTTCCTTTGTCTGAAGAAGTCTTCCTACTAAGGGAGACGAAAAGTGCTTTACTTTTACATTTTCTAATAAACCTTTGGAGTTTTACACCTGCTGGTTCGGAACCTTTTGGTTTGTTTTTTGACAGTTTGCTTTTCTTCAGTTTTGGAATTGTTAGTTGGTCTCATGGCTACCGAACCCAGCTTGGGTTGCTCTGGAGATATTATCACTCAACCTTCTTTGCTGCCTGACTCTGGATCTAATGAAATGATGAACTTAACCCAATTAATCCAGCTTATGAATGAAAAACTTGAAAATCTTTCGACAAGGGTGGATAGCTTGTCACAAACAAACACTTCGGTGAGACCTAAAATCATGGCTAACTGTGCTCCCAGCACTCAACTACAAGGGTGTTCGACTACCTGTAATTGTTCTGGAAACGGAGCTACTAATGAAGGAGTGAACCACACTGGTGTACTACACCCACGACAGAATGAAACTAGTGATGAAGTTTCCACTTTTTTTAATTCTACAAATGAAGCCTCCTTGGGGCTTATAGGGCTTCCTAACATGACTGAATGGTTAAAGTTACAACCAGTTTTGGGTTCCAACCACAACGAAAGGGTTGGTAGAGGCTCGGCTAGAGGAGGTGAGTCCTTACCTTTTAAATTAAAGGAAGTTGACAAGAAAATGTTGAAACTTAAAAAACTACAACTGGAAGTGAGTTACTTTGCAGAATGTAAGAAACAGGGAGTAGTACCGATAGGTTTATGATCTTGGCAGTACCCATCAGGTTTGGAAGCTGGAACAGAATTTTACAATAAACTTTTTTCTTTATTTGACAGACATGGTATAGAACTTATGGACATGATGTGTAAGCATTATGCCATATCCATAGAAAAATTGACAAATGAGGTCACTGGGTTGAATAATGACATAGGGACACACCCAGACTTTATGAGGTACCATTACGATTACAAGAGAGTGTTTTCATCAATTGACCAACAATTAGTTAAGAACTCTGAGGCAAAATTAAAGAAACTAAGAAGGGACATTAATGACTACAAAAATGGATCTGCTTACCCTAAACCACCTCCCTCTCAGGGTAAAGGCATTTTTGGTCATCAAACCCAATGCAATAACTTTGTGTGTCCTTATGGTAGTAAAGACCATGAGCCTGCAATGTGAGTAGGAATAGGTGTTGGAGAATTAGATGCATTTGAGGGATATTGGAGAAATGATGACCCTGACTTGCGCCCAGCCAACAATTTGGCTAATAACAAACATTTTAACACTAATGACAGTAATGATTCTTTTTCCAACAGGGGCCAGAACCATCAACGGAGATACAATATGAGGGGCAGGAAAGAGAACATCAATTACAACAGATAACTTCAGCACCCGTCATTTTATCAAACAATACTGGAGACTTCAAAGTGTACAATTACTCTAATTTTAACATTAGACACTAACTTTGTAACCTTTTTAGCAAAGGACTGACCATTGTACCTGATGAGCACTTTGACCTACCAGCGACTTTGATTGACTTGAAGTTATACATCCAAAAACTTAACCTGTCCTTGATTTTCGGAGACAAGCCTTTTGTAGAAGACCCTTTGAGGGTAGCTAGTACTTACAACCCACCAATTTTCCCCCCTTTATCTTTGTTTGAACACATGTGTGAGGCCGATTTCAGGGCTCTCTACATGACAAGAAAGAGGAATACCATTAGGAATGTTTCAGACAATGAAGTAGAAGCCTTGAACCTAGTCAGAACTTTACCGGTCAGAGTTTTGAAACCAGACAAAGGTGGTGGTTTGGTGATCATGGACAAAGAGGAATATGATAAGAAAATGTTGGACATTTTGAACAGTAACACCTATGTTAGATTAAGTATCAACGGAATGAATATTGCATATAAAAAATGTTTTCCTTCTTTAGGGACTTATTGATTGAAGGCTTGATCAGCATTGATATTTACAACTATATAGTGGTTCCCAACCCAAAAACACCTAACTTATTTGGTTTACCCAAGATTCATAAAAACCTTCAAACCCCCCCTATGAGGGCTTTAGTCAATTCTAGGTCTTCTATTACTTATGCTTGTGCCAAGTTCGTTGATGAGTTATTAAAGAAGTATGTGTCCCAAGAGTTACAAATAGTTAATCGACTCCTGGGCTTTTTTAGAAAATGTAGACAAATTTGAATACTGTGACAACATTCATTTTCTTATAATAGATGTAGTCAACCTTTACTTCTCCATATCCCATGACATAGGGATTGAATATGTCACCAGAAACCTAATAGCACATGGAGCGGAGAGTGATGAGATCCGTCTAATTCAAGAACTATTAGATGTGATCCTGAACAATAATTATGTTGGATTTAATGGGGGCATACATAAACAAATAATTGGAGTGGCTATGGGTTCCCCTTGTGGAGCCAGCTACGCCAATTTAGTACTGGCCCAGTGGGAACATGACTATGTATTTAAGGACAGCAATTTTCAGAAAGTCAAACTATATAACAAGTTTTTGGACGTCATTTTCATTATGTTTCAGGGTAACGTAGGGGATGCAAGCAACTTTGTTGAGGTTTTAAATAACAGCACTCCATTTTTGAAATTCACATTTACCTTTGATGAAGACACCATTAATTATTTGGATGTTGAATTGAAGAGAGACGACATCCACAGGGGTTATGTTGCTAAAACCTACAGGAAACCCACTCACTCCAACACTATGTTACATTTTTCTAGTTGCCACCCGCTACACCAGAAAAAATCTGTTTTAAAGGGCCAACTAGTTAGAGCGGCAAGAATGACTACTGAAGACTCCTCCTTCAACGAGGAATGTACCTTGTTGAAATGCATGTTTATGAGTCGTGGGTACCCCGAATCACTGGTGGATGACACAATAGGAGAAGTTTGTAGGAAAAGGGGTTTGGGTTCTTTCAATCCCATTCTGACTTTGAAACAAACCAACGTGAACCTGGCAGAGTCAGATGAAGTCACATTACAGATTCTTGGTGTTCACTCTTCTAGCATGGGTCAAACCATTTTTTCCCAAGAGAAGTACAATAAAAAAAGTTTCATTACTTCTTTTTCATTAGAAGCTAAATATATTAGCAATGTACTTAGAAAGAATTGTCAGTTGTTATCTTTTGAAAAAGAACTCACGGAGAAAATAGGGGACAAACCTGTTATCATTTTTAGAAAGGGCAGAAACCTCAAAATCATTATGGAAAGACCTTCAATAAAGCATACTAGAACTGAAGGCACATACAAATGTGAGGCATGCAACTATTGTAAATGTATATCTACAGGGTCCACATGTATAGTGAAGCAACATCTGTTTAAAGCAAAGGGTCGTTACAATTGTAACTCAAAATCAGTGGTGTATTTAGCTGTGTGCCAGTCATGCCCTGCCTTTTATATGGGGAAGACTGACAGAAAACTTAAATCAAGAATTTATGAACATACGTACCACATTAGGAAGAAGAGCAATACTAACGCCCTTGCAAGACATTGTAATAACAACCCTTCTCACGCTTTCCTTTTTAAAGTTATAGACCAAGTACTTACAGATGAAAGAGGAGGACCCCAACAATTGTTATTAGAAAAAAAGGAATGCATTTGGCAACTTAAAATGAACTCTTACACATCACCAGGGTTGAACGAAGTTACTTCTTTGACTTGTGTTTTAAAGTTAAGAAACCTGCTAAGATAAGACTTCTTTCATCATTACTTAAACTTCAAGTCTGGTTTTTAAACCTTAATTCACAAATGTTTAACTTGAGAAACATTGGTTTTCTGACCTCTGCAGCGCTTCGCTGTACTTTGACCCATACCTTATTTTATTTTATTTTTATTTTCATTTTGCATAGTTTCGTTCAGGATTTGTTTTATTTTTGTCAGGTTCTGCATTGTGGTCTGACTTGATTTTTGCTTACTTCTAGACACATGCACCTTTTTGCATAAGCAACAATGAGACCTTAATGTTTAGACCCATGGTATTTTGATGTGCTATGTTTACTTATTGTCAATGTCATTGAACACCAACAGCTGTGGATTTACTTAGGTGTTGCGTTTCTTTCTTTTTTTTGTCTTCTGCTACTTTATTTATTACCTTTTTCACACACAGTACAAACTCATTTTCAGAACAATGTGCCGTATTCATGGGCACGATTGTGAACTGATTTTTCATTTGTTTGGCTATCCGCCTTTTTCGTATGTTTAGTACCTGCATGGTTCTTGAATGAAGTACCGTCTTGTGAATCCAGCAGTTTGTTTGTTTTGATTTAGACGTGTCTTTCATGCAATGCCTTGCCATATTTTTTCTGAAACAGCTGCATTTTGACTTGTTTTGGCTGCTACAACTGTGCATACTAAAGCTTAGAAAGTGTTCTTATCGCAGCTTGGTGCTTTACCCATTGCTCAAGGAACATTTAAAAAAAAAAAAAATTCTTTTTCATATACTGTTGTTGCATTCTCTTGGCGTTTAAATGACAAGCAATTTCTGTGTTTGATTTTTAACACAGAAATAAACATTCGGTTATTTAATATTAGAAATAACATTTCTTTTATTAGAAACGCCTTTGAAATTCCTCTTATTGCAGACTCCGAGTTGAGTTTCACTGTTTATTTATTCATTTATTATTGATTCTTCATTATGGATTAGAGATGTGTACTCCTTACTACCTTTTCTGTTAAGGAATGGATATTATATTTGGTTGCAAGCATTACTTCATTTTATTTTCTTTTTAATCACAGGATTCTGTATGAGTTTTGTTTTACCCTATGAAAAGTTGTTTGCTAAAATGTATTTTAAGGCAAACAAACAGTATTTACACTTGATTAGGTTCATGAATCTTCACTAAGACATTCTTGGTTACTTTTATCAAGTTCATGTTTCTTTTTTGAAAACTTTTTTATGTTTGACACCCTGTCTACTCTAAGTGGACATTTATTTATGCTTTTAATGTAATACAGCTTTAAATGTGAAGGTATGTCAGTGGGTTCAATTAAGGCAGCTGTTTGTAATTTTGTAACACACACCCCTTTTTTTGGTTTTTAAATTGTGTTTGATGATTTTTTCCTTTGTCTGAAGAAGTCTTCCTACTAAGGGAGATGAAAAGCGCTTTACTTTTACATTTTCTAATAAACCTTTGGAGTTTTACACCTGCTGGTTTGGAACCTTATGGTTTGTTTTTTGACATCATGAAGTAGTTAGGTAGGGGTTTGAATCCTGCACTTGACAACTGTGTGTGTGTGTAATTACCTTGGAGAGAAGCAACCTTTTTGTAGAGTAGTAGAACACCTTACAAGTGGTATACTTATCTTTGACAAGTCTGATGATGTCACCATTCTACAAATATACCTGTGGAAAAGAGAACTCCCACTGTGTATAGCGCATTGTGTTAATGCATATTCCTCTAGTATCATGAAGTAGTTAAGTAGGGGTTTGAATCCTGCAATTGGTGAGTGTGTGTGCTCTATGCGTGTAACACTGTTCGTCAATGTGTTGTGGGTTTTTGCTTTTACTACTGTATGACATATCAGTATGCATTGCACATGTGAGGTAGCTGTGTGGCAAATACATATACGTACATGTTACCTCAGTTATTGCATGTGTGGGAACCCTGCTTTCTCCAAGAACACAGCTGTCATCCTTGCCAGATGGTGCTGCTGCTTCCCAGACCTTAGGTCACATCTGTATGCTTGTGACAAGGCCAGCCACTGCAGTGATCCCTGGCCTAGGTCATCCGTGCCACACACTCATTACTGTTACTATTGAATTGTGTGAGTGAGGGTTTATGGCCGAGGTATATGTTAGACCGGTTCTAATGCAGCAAAGTCTGTCAATGATGGCTATTCATTATAGGTGTACAACAGCCTTTGTGGATATGCATGCAAACCCCTTATTGCTTATGTGATCCACCGGAGGATTTCAAAATACCTTAGGAAATGTGATTATCAAAGGAGAGATGCCGTAACACTAGGTTGCATGTACACATTGGTACCTGTTCATCATGTTGGTGGCTACTACCTATGTGGTACTGTGGGGATACTATGTTCCGTAAAGGTGGATGACTATGCTTAGTTTGGCTTATAGCTTTACAGCATGGGTTTGACAACAGGTATCTGTCTGTATGATACCCTTGTGTAGGATGTGTGTGTCACCTGGAGAATGCATTATAGGCCACAGTGTGCATTACCAGATATCGACGGACATATCCCTACTGTGATTGCTTGTACCTAAGAGAGCTATATGCCAAACAGGAGTGGTCTCAGTAATGGGTGCAGGTGAATACCACTGGTTACTGGCATAGTATAGTACCTGTAGGATCTAAATGTTGCTGTATGTTCTACATCTGTGTGTCAGTTATCAAGGCATCATCTAATGATTGGTTATGGTCAGGCTGTTGAAGTTATGTATACTACCAAAGTGCAAAACAATGACAGATAGTAACAGTATCACCCACAGCACAGTGTCAAACAATGTCATACACACATGTGTAGTCAGGTTCCGAAATATGTGTAGTACAATGCATACTGGCCACCAATAGAAACTATGGAGTGTTACTGTGTAATACCGAGCATGTCACTCTGCCCATGTGTCCACTATGCACGTACATGCAGACAGTGCACCTCCACCATGTTCACAACTGTACACCTGCAAATCTGTGCTACACACATCCCACACATACTGTCCACTCGCTAACACATACTGCCAATACTGCACACATCAGCCAAGTGGCATGTGGGTGGACAATACACTATTGGAACTAACACTGGTGTAAACAACTCTACAATGACAATCATAGCTTTAATGCATCATGCCTGTTCAGCTACACCTTCAATCATATCATTAGACTCTACTGCTGACAACATGCTAACATTGCTATACTGCTATAAAGACACCCTGTGCATCAGCACTATGATAGTCTTTTCCTGCATCAATGTTACAGATGACAGGAGGTGGCACAGGTTTCATCATATGCACAGGGTGTGTTGTTTGTTTGCCAGAGGCCTACAGTGAGCCATCCAATCGACATGTATATGTGTGTGTGTGTGTGTGTGTGTGTGTGTGTGTGTGTGTGTGTGTGTGTGTGTGTGAGGGCCAAGAATAATGCTATGGGCCAATGTTGATATAATGTGTATGGGTATGTGTTAGCCCTAGGTGTCTGGATTATGTGTGTGTGTGTCTGCATGCACACAGTTCCACCATGTGGCTGCCATAGGTTCATAAGTTCATAGGTTTATACTAGGCTATCTGCCCTAAGGCATTTATAAGCCTAGCCCAAAGTTTTGTGGCTTACGCCACCCCTTATATGAAAAAATACTGTACTCATTAGTTTGTTGTGCCTCTGTCCAGCAGTGACACAGAGATGATTCCCGGGGTAAACCTACAATCTCCCATCCACAGGTCAAGATATCTCTTGAACAGAGCCAGCGAGGTGCTCTGCCTCACATGGACCGGGATTTTATTCCACAGCATAGGGAGTCTCTGAGTGATAAATCTATCCCTCCAGCATGTCCTATTTATATCCATGCTAAGGTTTAAGTCGCTTGCTCTAGTGGTTTTGTTGGATTTGGATTTTTTGAGGTGGAGCATGTCCATTAATTCTGGGTTGGACATGGCCTTGTATGTCAGGCACATGTCACCTCTGAGCAGACGGTATGCGACTGAATAGAGCTGGAGTTTCTTCAATCTGGCAGCATATGACAGATTTTGGAGTCCCTTTATCCTTTTGGTGAGGAACTTTTGGGGTCTCTCCAATTGCTGCAGATGTCGGGTGAGATACATCCCGAATGGGGCATTGTACTCGATCATTGGTCTGATAAGTGAAGAGTACAGGGGAACAATGACCTCACTAGATCTGGATGTGAATCCCTTCATGATCAGGTGGGCAATGTAGAAGGTCTTTCTAACCACTTTAGCAACGTGAGTGTCAAAAGAAAGGCCACTGTCAACCTGTGTCCCCAGGTCCCTGATAACCTCTTCTGTGCTTAGTGGATTGCCACCTATATGGTAGCTTGGGGTTACCTTGTTTTTCCCAAAGGGTATGACTATACATTTTTTGGCGTTTAACTTCAGGCCATGGCTCTGGCACCAGCTATCTGTTTCCGTGAGTCCCTTCTGAAGGATATCCGTGTCCGATGCACTTTCCACTATGGCTCCCAGTTTGCAGTCGTCTGCAAACTTTGTCAGCCAAAGTCCTCCCATGTTGGCCTGTTCTCTTAAGATATCATTGGCTAGTAGGATGTTCCAATTGTTATCCATAATGTTCCTGATAACCTGATGATTCCTCCCATAGGTTGTTACAAATCTCAAAGTGGAGTCTCCTTTTTTTGTTTTCTTGGTCTTATATTCCAATAACTGTGTTCTAGGTTGTCTGTCTGAGCATGTTTTGGCTGAAATTATATCAAATGGATGATACCCCCTATCCAAAAACCTTTGACTGAGATCCATGCTGGCATCCTCATAATCCTCCATTGATGAGTTGATACGTTTCATCCTACGGAACTGAGATTTCGGGATATTGCGGATAGTGTGGCGTGGATGCATACTGGATGCATGTAGTAATGTGTTATATTCTGGATATTTGCGATGTATCTTGGCACCCAGTGTGTTGTCTGGTTTTCTATAGACAGTAACATCCAGAAATCAATTTCTGTTAGGTTACTCGTTACAGTAAATTCAATACCCCAAACATTACTGTTGAGGTATTCAATGAATTCCTGCAGATATCCAGTATCTGCACGTCACACCATCCAGCAATCGTCCAAATATCTTCGCCAGATATCCATTTCCACCATGTATATATTGTGTGATGTATTGTATATCAAGCATTCTTCCAGGTAAGCCATGAACAAATCCGCATAAATGGGAGCAAAAGATGCTCCCATAGCGGTCCCTTGAAGTTGCCAGTAGCATTCCCCTTGGAAGTACAAGATGTTTTTGTTCAAAACATGTTCAGACATACATATAATTAATGTATTGAAGCCAAGTGGGTATAGATTAGATTTATCTAGCCAAAACTGAAGGGCTTGTAGTCCCGCCCAATGTGGAATGCTCGTATAGAGGGATTTAACATCCAGTGTGCATAGTAACCAATCTGGTTCAATTTGTGTCTCCTGTATTATCTGCAAAAATTGCGTTGCATCCTTAATCCTGGCTCTAACATAGACCAAAAGCGGTTGCAATTGTTGTGTGAGAAATACTGATAGAGGTTCGGTCAATGAGCCATAGCCAGAGACAATCGGTCTCCCTGGTGGAGTAGTCAGAGATTTGTGTATTTTTGGTAGTAAATATAACATTTGTTTGCATGGGTCCTTGACCATAAGATGTTTGGCTATATTAGATGATATAATGCCTTCCTCAACTGCATTGTGCAAAAATGCATCAATCTCTTTTTTGAAAGTAGGAGTGGGATCTATGCCCATGTACATGCAACATCTTGAGTCCGACAATTGTCGGAGACCCTCCTGTATGTAATAATCCATGTCCAAAATAACCACAGCTCCACCTTTATCTGCCTGAAGGATAGCAATTTTATTATTGTTTTTAAGTTCCATCAAGGCCTTCCTTTCTGAATCATTGATGTTATCATGTGATATATCACTAGTGTATGGTGGAAAGTGTAGTTCTCTAAGCACCGCCTGTTGAAAAGCAGCTACATGGGTATTCATAGGGGGCTGGAATGTGGATTTGAGAAAACGAAATTCAGTTGATCTTTGGGAGTTGCTGTTATCTTTATCTGAAAAAAATATTTTTAGGTTAAGACAACGGCAAAATTCTAATAGGTCAGTTACAGTCTGATATTGATCACAGAAAAAGCTAGGTATGAATCCCAAGCCTTTATTTAGAATTTTTTGTTGATCCATAGTTAAAACAGTTTTTGAAAGGTTGAGAACATTATTGAACACAGTCTCGTTCATTTCAATAGCACTTGTATCAACCCATCCATTGAGTCCATGTCTAGACCTTTTTGAGTGTTTACGCCTCCCTCTGCGTTTAATATTACTCCTAAAGGGGTGGAAACATTAGTTTTCTTTTTTGCTGGTGAACTCACTGATAGTGTCCCTTCACTGTCGGTAAGGGAAGACTCCTCACCCGAGGTACTGGTATATACTTCATCCTTAAGTTTCAGAATAGACCTAGGCCTTTTTCTTGTCTCTGTCCTACCATTACCTGAGGACATGTCCTTGAATCTAACAGACCTTTGAATTTCAAAAGGACGTCCCCGACTGTAGTCAGTGACATCCCTATTAAATTTTTTGATTTTCCTTTCCTTAGTTAGTTTGTCATATAGAGTTAGTTCCTTGGATAAATTTGTTACCATGGTTTCATAATTGTCTGTAGACTCAAATTTCTTGCATTTGGTACTAAGATCCTTGATTTCCACTATATTAGTATCAATTGCTCTTTCATAATAGCCAGCCAGTATTTTAACAAATTTCATAGATCCTTCTTGTACTGCCTCATTCCATTCATCAGTCAGCCTCTGTTCAGATCTGCTGATCATCGGTTTTAATCTAATGCGAAGCCCCCTAGGAACTAGTTTTTTAAATAAGTAGGCTTTGAATAGCCTCTGGTGCCATATGTTGGCACGTAGTCCTTTCAGGGCTTTTTCCAAGTTAAAGAAAGCTGACTGGCTTTCATCTTGTGCAAACGAATTGTCATTATTCCTGTTGTTGCTTGGGATGGAATCAAGACCAAAGACTTTGATATCCTCCCGATCAGCACACAACTCTTCTAAAATGTTATCTAAATCCATGGTTTTGGAGTTATATTAAATATGTAATAATTAGTCACCATGAGATGACCTATATCCAACTAACTAAGGAATGGATATATATTTTTAGGTATAGCAGGACAGTATGTCGTTGAACCAAGATATAAGTACCTAATACAAGATGTAAAGTATATAAACCAATTCCAATCCACTAAATACCCGTACCTCGTATGTGTGAAACTATGTATACTATAGTATACTCAATACGGTAAATCACTATCCTTAGTTATTTAAATAGTATGTGGGAATCTAGAAGCCACAAATAATATGGAGAAAAATAGAAAAGAACAAAATAGTTGTGCCATGTATGGTTCGTAAGCACCAATAATACTAAGTAAACATATAGTATCCCTATGGACAATTGGTTCAAAAGTCAAAAAATGGTTAATGCTGCCATTTAATATATACAAGTGAGATAAAGACTGTATGATAGATCTTAATACAGTCTGCAATGATATTGCTCTTTAGTACAAAGGTGCACTAATGCCAAAATTATTATACTTGAAAAAAATCAAAAATACTTGTTCAACCAGAAATGGTAAAGATTGCAAATGCAAGTTGCCATATATTGTGTTATATTTCATCGGTATCCTGTTGAGTATCATAGACTTAAACTATACCCATGTAAACATATCCTATACAGTCATAAGTCTCAACAATACCTAATAAACATAAAATGTCCAAATCAACAATTAGTTCACAAGCATAAACATGAGGTCTACCTATACCAGTGTATCCAATAAGAATACCACCAGTATTGATGTTCGCTATACAATATCCAACAGAGTATTGTTGGTACCTGTATATACTAGAAAATGTTATACACTGCAAGAGGAAAATGTATAACTTATCAAAAAAACGCTATTGTGAAGACCGACCATCATAAATCAAGTATGTCTCAATTGTTATACCTTTAGGTATAACCCAAACGAACCCAAATACCTAGCCAAGGCACCATATAAGGGAAATGTGTGAATAAGTATGCCACCGTATATAAAATATAGGACCTATGTAACATATGATAGTCATATACACATTTGAATCCTCCTATAGGTTATGAACAAGTCTGTGTTTAGCGTATTAATGTTCAATCATACCTAGCAGTATCATTTATATATATATATATATATATATATATATATATATATATATATATATATATATATATATATATATACCACCATAGAGCCCCGCGTGTAAGAGCCCAATATTTTTACCAAAACCTAGTTGACTAAAAATGTGCATCTTGGCATAAGCCTTTACATAAAAGGACAGCTCCAGAGACCTGATTATCCCCTAAATATATTATGCTAGTAATCTAATATTTTGTATAGTTACCAAAATGTGAACATAGAGAGACTCAAATGTATCATATCACAGTATAGCAAATCATAAATATGACAAAAAATGTCCCATGAATGCTAATGAACAATATCGTTGTTCATCCTAAATCATTGTGAAAGGTATCAGCGGTTTAAAGTGTCCAGGACCCCAAGAACACAAAAGGAGTCGCATTAAGCTGTATGTGTATCCACCATATGCCTATAGGCCCCGCTCGTTACTCACAAGCCGAAGTCCCTTCACAAGTGGTATTCACCAATATTATAAAGCCACATTCATGAAAATGATAAGTCCTCTTTGTTCCTCACTCGATGTAAAACAGATGATATATAATTCCAAAAAGGCACACTCCCTGTAGGCCCGACACGCAACTATCAGGTGCTAAGCCAGACTGAGTACTATCCCCAGAGGTAGATGGATGTACACTGGACCCAGGTCCCTGCTGAGACTGTCCAGAGCCACATGCACATGGTCTTCTAGGATGTTCTATGGACAGCCCACCCCCAACATTGCTGGGGCTGGTACTGGCACTACGGGAGCGGCTGTGGCTTGAGGGATGTCCACGGCAACTGCCAGCTGCTGATGTTGCTGGCATACGTCCACGTCGACGACTCAACTGTCCTGCACTGTCCTGACACATGGACATGACATTGCGGAGGACATCTAATGTCTCTCCCCAACGTCTATCAGTGACCTCAGTGTAATTACGGATGGCACCAGCTAGGTCACGGATACTGTCAATTGTGGCAGTGTTATGTGCCCTCTGTGCCCTTAGCCCCTGTCTGGTGTACTGTTCCATACATGCCTGTGCCATCATGACAGCCTAGAATATGCGTGAGGTTGTAAGACCTGTGGCATGTCTGCCAGTGGCATGATGAGCAGCAGTGCTCCGATGAGAACCCCTGGACATCTGCCTATGTGGTACCCTTCCAGACATCTGGGTATAGCTGCTGTGTCAGGATGCATGTGCCATGGATACCACATTGTCCTGGCCAATGCCGACTGTATGCTGTCCCTCAGCTAAGGGCATTGGTGATGGATGTATTAGCAGTATGACTGTGTGCATGGATGGGGTGGACACTTGTGTACTGTTGATTGGTGGCCCAACGACAGACCCTGGCAAACATGCCTGTACCTCAACACACCTATCATCATTATCACTATTTTGCTCAGTAACATCAGTTTCCCTGCTGCAGTGAACCAGCCCAAAGTCAGCACCTGTGAGAGGAAAACAGGAAACACACTTTACGACCTGTAGATGATGTCGGCACACATGAACACATGCAAACATGCAAACATGCACACATGCACACATGCACACATGAACACATGAACACATGCACACATGTACACATGCACACACGTACACATGAACACATGCACATATGCACACATGAACACATGCACACATGAACACATGCACATATGCACACATGAACATGAATACACTCCTCACTAAAACAGACACACACACACACACACACACACACACACACACACACACACACATACACACACATACACACACCACCAGCAATCCGGAATGTACTCAATAGCGGGTGATGGTGGGGTACAGTATCACAAGGTAAACAGTTATATCACATGTGTCAACATGTAGGACATGTGTTGCTCAACAGCATGTAGTGCAGGTGTAGACAGCCCTTGCTAATAACAGTGTACATGGCTTTGATGCATATGTGTTGTTGTTCAGTGATTGGCCTTACCCTGGAATGCAATGTGTACATGGACACAACATTGCTGTGTAAGTATTAAAAGCTCTGCAATGTCCTGTGCACCATCACTCACAGGTATACATACCATGGCTGGATGTGTATCTGTGTGTCACATAGATATCCATTTCTGATTAGAGTGTCTGTGTCTTTAGCAGATAAATGTGGACACAGGTTTAGCACATGCATGCTATGTATACACACAGGATGAGTGGTGCATATATACCTGATGGAATACCATTGCTCAACATAGCCATTGTACAGTGGTTATGTTGAGTGTAGGACATATTGTGGACATGCCAGTGCCAGCCATGACATGGCATGCTACAACATAACTGCAACATTAAACATCACACATACACAGTGTGTGTCATGTGACCTATACTCAATAGCATTACAAGACATATATGTGTCACTTTGTACAAATGGTGATTGCTATGCATATTGTGTATTGGTGCATATGTTTGCACACATACACACACAACATTCAGGTGCATAGCAGTTAATTCTATGTGTAGTACTGTGGTCACTGTAACTGGATGGGGTGTAGTACCATGAACCATCATCATGCAGCATCATGTGGTCACTCAAGGCTACTAATTTGTGCCAGACTGGCACATACCATGCTGTACCAAAACTGCTGTACCATGGCTACATTCACCATTTCACAGCCAGTTGTTACATGGGTTTGTATGGTGCCCAATAGGGGGCATTGCCTAACATGAATGTGTTATGTGTTGAAGAGTGTCACACAGCCACATGAGAGGCATCTACCCCTCAGGTATATTATGTGTGCTGTGCAGATGAAATTTGGGATACTGGAGTGTGACCTTACAGCGGGTGTCTGAATACACCATGTGTAGCATGATAACGTGTACTGCATATGACAAAGTTGTGTATGTTGTGTGCATGTGTATCGCCTCTGCCTATCCAATGTCCACTACAGTGTTGTCACAATTGTGTGGGATGCTCTGTGTATTGTATGGGTTTTAGGCAGCTACCCATGTTACTGGGATGTGCATAGTCTCACAGCAAACATGCACAGCATGCATTATGCGTAGGTGTGTTACGTGTACATGGCCTACAGCTCACCTATGACATGCACATTTAATTAGCAATATTAAATGTAGAACACACTCACCAGCATGGGTCTGCTGCCTTGCTGTCACACCAGAGGGAACTACAAGGATATGAGACAGTTTGTCAGTGGCAACAACTGTGGCATTGTTACTGTGTGTTTGCAATCTTACAGTAGTACAATGGTTGACAGTCACAGGCCTACAGATTACATTCCTAATTATTATTATTCCATAACACTAGGCACCCCATCCTCTAACTACACAGTACACATCTCACATGAGCATGCTCTACCAACAGAGGTAACAGTAGTCTACAGCTATGCCATGTTACCTGCACGCTCCGTGTCAACTTGCTGGGTGGCTCCGGCCTCCATGATGATACATGTTACTTGTTGTTGTTGTTGTTGGCCAGGAGCCACCTGATTCAGGAGCAGCTCCTCCACTCTGGTGAGGGGGGTATGGATGGCTACCCCACCACCTGTGGCAAGCTGTTGTCCATGGATATCTGACACACGCTGCTGGACATGTCTAATTAAATCACTGCAGTGATGGCGTACCTGCTCATATGTCCGGTTATGCATGCCTGTGTCATTTACCCTACAGACAAGATCTTGCCACAGTGCAGTCTGCTCATGCTGGTCCTGGCTGTTTCTGGAGAACAGCAGGGCATAGTGCTCCACCAGGCTTGTCATTATCTGTTCCTCCTCTGCCGGGCTGTAGGTGGGGTTACGATGGTGGGCCATTACCCTGGAAGACAATGAAACAATATGTGTGAGCAAGTCATGTGGCACACAACATTCTAAAGTACAGATATTAATTAACTGCCATATATAGCAACCTATAGGCTGTCAGAGGATACACACTTTCAATACCACATATCAGTGCTCAGCCCACAACTGCCTGACAGTGCTTGGCACACTCTATATATCAAACCATGTTTTGTACAGCAACAAAGATAAACCAGTATGTAACACTATACAACAGTACATGGCACAATGTATGCGACACAATGCACCACCTAGCTACAGGAGGTATATATCAAGCTAATGCATCAAGAAATATGAAATCCATTGCAATGATTGTAAAGTCCAGTTTCAGTATTACCAGTATACCACTCTAGTCGTTCATGGCAAACCCCTGTCTAACATATGTGCACATTCATTAATATAGGTGGCATACTGCTGTACTAGACTATACATGTTGCTAGATATGCACTTATATCCTGTAACACACATATGACCAAGGCCATGGTACAGGCATACCCACACACACATCAGACATACATACCAGACACAAAGGTATGGCAACCCAGATCACCTTTACCTGTGTACCATACAATACTGTGTGTCAGTAGTTACAAACCTTTATGCCTGAGGTATGTAATATGTGAGGACTACAGGAAACACACAAAACAGTGGTTCTAAGAAATGTGGACATACACCATACTGTGGTGTTTAGGCATACAGCTTCAGGTAGTACTACAGTTCATACAGGAGTTGGATTCACCAGCAGTAACGCTCAATAAGCATACATGTACTGCTTTAGCCTACAATGGGACACCCCAGTTGACACCAAGGGACTACGTCAGACCGTATGGCATACTGCTTTTTCTGCCTAGCAATTGCATACACATCTTTTGCTGGGATCAGAACTAGGACACATAATACCATGACAGAAACAGTTTCCCACTAAGCTATCACACATATTCAGAACTCTGACACATTCACCAACACATTTACCATCATACTCAGTCAACCTCACATAGCAATTATTGCAGCAAGTACATGTGGGTGTGTATCACTTCATAGGTAGGTAATAGGCAATTGGCCCTAGGGCCTATAGAAGTCTAGCCATATGCTACCCTGGCCTTTGACACACAGGTAAGTACGTTTCACGTGGCCCTGTCAAGCAGAGCCATAGAGGTGATTCCTGGGGTGTCTTTCCTATCTCCCATACAATCATCAGGATTATTTATGATGACTGCTAATTAGGAGCTTTGTTTGCTATTGATAGGTGGTTTGTTCCAGAGTATGGGATGTCTCTGAGATAGGAATCTATCCCTCCAGCATGTGCTGTTTATTGAGGTCACAAGGTTTAGGTCCCTAGAGCGTGTAGCTCGTAGGGATTGTGATCTGTTTACGTGGAGCATGTCCAACATCTCTGGGTTTGACATAGCTTAGTATGCTAGGCAGAGGTCACCTCTGTGTAGGCGGTATGCGACACAGTCTAGCTGTGGGTTTGTGAGACGGTCTGCATAGGGCATCTATTTGAGGCCGGTATTATGCTTGGAGAGGTATGTCTGTGTCATTTCCAGTTGCAGTAGATGTCTTATGAGGTACATACCATATGGGGCATTGTACTCTATAATGGGCTTTATGTGTGATGAGTAGAGGGGAGCACTGACCTATGTTTCCCTGGATGACACACCTTTTGTGATGACATGTGCCACGTAGACAGATGACATGACTAGTGTGGCACTGTGATTATCAAAGGGGAGACTACTGTCCACCTGTGTCCCATGGTCTCTTATCACACCTTCGGAGTTAGGTAGACTACCACCTATGTGGTAGTTAATGGGTACAGAGTTTTTGCAAGAAAGGATGCCAATGCAGTGTCAACATTGAGATTGTGTCCATGGCTTTGTCACCAGGCATCTGTTGCAGTATATATGACCCTGTCTCTCTCTCTCTCTCTCTCTCTCTCTCTCTCTATATATATATATATATATATATATATATATATATATATATATATATATATATATATATATATATATATATATATATACACACATACATATAAACATCCATTGGTGTACATATAGATATACATATAGGCACATATACAGTCCACCTTTCATGGTGGGGATATCAATTATGCGAAGTTTGTGAGGTATACAGTTATGTCATAATATTGCACAGTGTTGTGCGGAATGCATTGAAGGTGTTCTCAGCACATGTAGCTTTAGCAGGCCTCACTGGCTGCAACACTGCAAACCTGACGAATCATACCCACAGCGTTTAACCACCACATGTCATATACCAGCACTGTATGCTGTCTTGTTTGCCACACACTACAACCTATATAGAAATATGCACATAACAACCTTCAACAACATATGTATGTTCAACCTTCACAAACAGTTGCAGTATGTCCCTTGCTCTATGCACACGTACAGATGCTAATATATCTGACACAGACAGATCTCTCCATATGTGTGTGCAACGCACACACACAAGGTCCACACTGTTGTAAGTTTGTGTACCTCATGGCTGACCTGTTGGTCTTTGCTGCAACATGAACAGGTGTCACATGTGAGCACACAGTAGTATTAGAGGGTGTATATATAGCTGCAAATGCTAGATTAGCATACTAGCCTGGTACAGCTGTTGCCAATGCTAAGGTAAACATTAATATGACTACCATGCATTTGTTACTCTGTCACATCCATGTTTATATAACCATATGCGCTACTCCCCCAAACAGACATTGTACACACTACTGTACAGAACACAGATAACATGGATCAGATGTTTGACATTTAATGCTGAACTACATATGTCACAGTCATATCCCACTGCACACAGCTACACACTGATTTCTCCATGCCAGTAGTTATGCAGGGCATCTGTGTATAGATACGTACTGCTGCCACATATGGATGATTCAAGCTATGTTGAGTACTCTTCATAAACATCTACTACATGCCAGTAAATACATAGCTGTTACATACCTTTCCTTTGTATGTGTTCGTATTTGTCGGTTCTGTGTATTTTGTAATAACTTTTATTTTTTATATCTTTTTTTTTTTTAGATATATTTTTTCAATATCATTTTTTTCAATATATTATTTATATTCCAATATAATTTTGCATAATTTTTTCAATATATTTTTTTCAATATATTTTTTTCAATATATTATTTATTTTTCAATATGATTTTTTTTCAATTTTTTTTTAAATATATTTTTTCAATATATTATTTATTTTCAATATATTCTTTTAGTTTTTCTTTTTTTTCAATATATTACTTTTTCTTTCGATATTTTTGTTTTGATCTTTTTTCTTTTTTTCTGCTGCTGTTGTCTGTGTCCGTCTCTCTCTCTCTCTCTCTCTCTCTCCCTCCGTACTTGCAATGAAATGACTGCATGTATTGACAGCAAGTACAGCCTGCTTTTATAGGTATCTGCACATGTGATGGCCTCTGCACCAATTGGTGGCCACCATTTGGCAACTGCATGCAGCCTGCTGTGTGGTACTTGCAGTACTCACTGTCATAGCAACCCAGTGCTATAAATTGCTAAGTCAGGTAGGCATAGCCCTTTCAGATTTCCAAAGTGGGGACCATGCTTGTTTGCTGTGGACACCGTTGTGTAAGTCAGAAGGTTGGTATACTTCTTATAACTGATGCTAGGGGTGTAGCCAGTGATTTGAATATTGTACTCAGACCTGAATGTTGCCACTTCCAGTACACAGTTGACAGTGTAGAATTGTACTCACCCCTACAAATGCTAACACAAGATACATGGGAGTATGTAGTTTCTTTTCTACTTATACAATTAGCTGCCATACATATGTAGTTGTTGAGTTGTTTTCATTTGGCACATGAATTGTTTGGGAACATTAATGTACTCACTTCTGCACAATTTGTGCTTTTTCTTTTGTTGACATTATCACAGGATGCTCATGAAAACTGGGCAATTCCAGTACTGAGTATGCCTACCTACAACCTTGCTGGACCTTGAACACACAGGTATTTTGTATATTTGGGTGGGGATTATCCTGCTATGATACTGTGTGGGTGTTGTAAAGTGCTGCTGTAACATTATTTCCTGCTAGAATGTCTGCTTCTCTTATCACAGTCATGTAATGCAATTCCACAACAACTGCTGGTAAAGTTCCACAGAACAGGTTTTGTGTTATGGCATTCCTATCTTTCCTTTATATTCACTCATTCTGATGCATGATATATATATCTCAGCAACAACCTGCTTTATATCTACTGTGGCTTAGTGGTACTTCATGCAGTCTAGTGTGTCTGGGGTTCAAGACTGACATTGGTGTTTTATTTTGCTGCTGAGCAGAACAAGACCCCTCACATGCAGGGTGACTAAGGCACTTTTAAGCAGCTGTAAGTGGGTTTGCGTGTGTTTGCGCGATGCTTAGCAATACTTAGCTGAGTGCACACAAGTGCACACTCGTGCAAACCCACTAACTACTGCTTAAAAGTGCTTACTCCTGCTAACCCCCTGTGCTCATTTCTTTGAAAGAAAAGAAAATGGGGAGATAGGAAAGTGGTGGAAAAGGGGCACAAAGAGGGAAAGACAGTAGGGAAAACAGCTTGGGATGTGCAGGAGGGGTGTAGGGAAGGTCCATAGCTGCCCATTTCATTAACAGCAACAGCTGTGCATATACTAGTAATTTGGAGGGAAATTTGAAACCTTCCACCCCTGAGAGAGGGGTGAGGACAACAAAGTATGTTGTACTGCCAATTAAATTTCAGTTTGTGTCCAGCAGACATGTGTGCAAAATGGGCAGCTATGTATGGGGTGTAATTGTTTTGTGGGAGCAGATTGCCCATTTTATTTTTAAAGGTGAGAGTGGAATGTGTGGTAGGGGAAGTAGGTATATTTTGGGAGGTAGGTTGGGGAGGTAAACAGACAAGACAAACAAGACGCATACAGGGGCGGAATATGACGCATGGGGTAGGTGAACACCATTGATGGGGAAGGATGTTTGGAAATTGCAAGCCCATGAGCCCACAGATGGCAACAGTGGAACTGAGATCCCCACCCATGGGCAGTCACCACTGCACCTTCACAGCCCGGAGGGTGGCTGCACTGGGGGCTGCGTAGGAGGGGCAGGCTCACCCGTGAGTCAAGCTAGTCTTGCCTTGAGCTGGCATAGAGGATCAGCGACTGAATGCTCGATCTCCCTACGCACCACAGCCCGGACCATTTGGAGGGTGATAGGTGGCCCTACTCTGGCCATGCTTGCATGGAGGGGATGAGCCCCATCCCCTGCAGCGCTTCCACCCAAAGGTGGCACAGGACCAATGGAGGGGGTGGTCCTGGGCTGGGCACCAGACCTGCTGGTGCCAGGTGCCATCACCAGCTGAGGTGGGACAGGTGGGTCCGCTGGGACCGGCCTTCCCATACATTCTATGTTTAGAAGGATTTGATGACAATATGGGTTAGTAATAGCCAACAGCATTCCAATTTAGTTGTAACAGCATACAGTAGTATTCCCATTCACTCAACACACCAGAGTTCCAACAGTTGAACAGCAAGCATAACACATGCATATATAGAACAACAGTGGACATTCCAACAGCATGCAGGATTGATTGGTAGTAACAGTCCACCAAGATTATGGTATGTGAACAGGGCACATGCATCATCGTAAATGCAGATATTTATAAACCAATAGGACATGTGTCCCAACAAATGTTATGAGATTAGACATACCCAGTGAGGTGTGGAATTGCATTGTTTATGCACATACAGTAGGGTGTAAAAAGATACCTCCATTAACAACTTATATATACTTATAGTTTACACTACATTCCTACTGACTGCAGTTATATATCCCCTACATGTATTATTACACTAGGCAATGTCCATTAAATTGTGAAATGGGTTTTGCTAGTTCTTGATATACCTGACCTCTATCTGACATACAAACTGTCATGGATGCAGATGTTAGTGCTACATATTTATATATTTCATTTATATTTATATATCTACATATCTGGATGTGTTCAGGTGACATTATCAGGTATATGTTGACAGCCCCCTACATTTCTAGCAGCACACTGACATTTCTGGGGAACACAATAACAAGTTACTCATGTGCCAGATTAACCTGTACATGTCGGCCATGAACCGACAGTTGAGGACTGTATATATGCTTAACAGCTACTGGCACTCCCTTCATCTACTTTATATGGGCCTACCCATGTGTGGGTTGACTGTGCTTAATACAACAGTACTATTTCTATAATGCAAGGGTACAACAACATATCAAAGAAAGTGACATGGACACACTCCAGGAATTATACATTTATTAATTACATTACACACTTTTCTAGTGGCTCTCTCATTTATTTGATATATCAGTGCATGCAGAGATCTTTTATTCAAGACCTATTATACCTTTATTAATGGGTTACACCACCTTTTCTCACTGTCTCGCTTATTTTATATAACAGTACATGCAGAGAAATTATTCAACACTTATTATACCTTTATTAATGGGTTACAACACTCTTTTTCAGGATCTCTCACTTCTTTTATATGACAACACATGCAGAATAATTACTAACCTGCCTGGTGGCACAGCCTTAGCAGCCTATCTGCATAGGCTTGCTGATTTGCAGCACGAACACCTGCAGCTGTGAAGTAAATGAAGGGATATTGAGACATACTTATCCATAATATAGACTACAATAGCAATTCTTACATACTTCATTCCATGGCTACATACTCAGTAGTGGGGCATTTTCCATTTCACGGGCCCTCCTGTATCCACTGGTATAGTTGGTCCTCCTTGCGTCTCTTCAGGTCTGAGTAGTGGTGTCTGACCTGCTCACCAGTCCGAGGGACATCTGTGGCACTGGTGAGATCATGTGCTAGATGGTTCCAGGCTTCCGCTTTGTACTCAGGGCCCTGAAACTGGCCCTGCAGGTGTCTTGCATCATGATGATGGATGAGGAGCCAAACCATTACTTTTGACTCCTGAATGCCCCACCATTGCGCTCGAAAACGAGAGCCCTCTCCAACACCAGCCATACTGTCTGCAGATGGGAGCTACAACCAGTTATGGTAATTATTTCCACCTATGGAGCTTAAATATGCCTCATTTCCTGCACTTATTTGTGATTGGCCGGTTTTGAAAAATCTCAGCTAAAAGCAAACCTGCTTAGCAATGGTTAAACTTCCACTGATATATATGAGTGTGTTGGAAATGCATCCATATGTAAAGCTGTCATGGCTCAGTGGTTTAGTACTGTGATTATGGTGCACAGTATCCCGGGTTTGAGGTCTGTCATTTGCTTTTTATTTTACTACTGGCCAGACCGACTAGGAGGTGTGGCTGTGTTTAGCCAACTTTGCTCAACTTTGCCCAACGTTGCTCGACGTTGCTCTATGTTGCTCTACATTGCTCGACGTTGCCCAATGTTGCGCTAGTTAATGCGGTGTGCAGCTCCGCGTGAACATGTTTTGTTTGCGCTAGTTGGCGCGATGCGCAGCTCCACGCAAAGCCATTGTGTTAGTTAAAGCAGTGCTAAGCTATGAGCAATTATACTTAATTGTGCTTAATACTAGTAAATTTTGCTTAGCAGTGCTTCACATTGCTTAAGATACGTTACTTATGCATTTATCAGTATGCATGACCATTCCACCTTCTTATATATATATATATATATATAAAATATCGTTCACTACTACATAGGCCATTTCAATGCACTTTACTAAAATTTAAAAGGTAAATGTCAGGAGTTATTTTTATGCACAGATTTCCTACAGAAAATGGGAAGGGGAGTGGTGGGACTCAAACCGGGAATGCCTCCTCTTTGTGCAAAGGCTCTACCACTACGCTATTGCTATTTGGCTTCATTTGCATATAAGTAGTTTATTATCCTCTTCAATGTCTACACTGCTAACTGTAGCTAAGCAATGGGCAAACCCACACATGCATGCGCAAATACGAGCAGCTATATCAGGAATAAAAAAAATGGAAAGCTTTACATTTTAAACTTGTACAGGGATTTAGAATGTGGGGGAGTGTAGTGTTGGGTATGTAGACATTTGAGCGGACTCACTCATTTCACTTGACATTTGCAGTTTAGACACTTTCAGGGGTGTGGATATTTGGACTGCTTGCCAGTCTGACATGCCCCCTGCAGTCGTGCATGCTCCATGTTAGCCTTAGAGTTGAGTCAGCGCACCCTCATGAATATGCATGATGCGCTGACATCATACTCTTAGACTGCAGTTTCCGAGTAAGACTAAGTTAGTCTTACACGGAGGATTAGTGAATCCCGGCCTGAGTGAAACTATGGGTGATATTTACATTCCTGGGTTGTGCACCTGTGTGGAGATGATCTGCAAAAAGCACCACTTCACCTATATGCAAATACACTAAGCTCAGATGATTCGTGCTGACTAAGAAAATGCAAAGACATTTTGATAAGCACGCATTCTTACGGCAAACGTGTAAAGTACCTGAAGGTAAGCAGTAAATAACTGTGAAGGATTTTGTGAAAGCTGTAGGCTTTGTATCACTTTGTATGTACTTGGAAACTGCAGACAAATGTAGTTATGCAAAGTCAAACTTGAAAGACTTAGGGAAAGTGGCCAACCCCCCAGTGTCTGTTATTAATATATTTTTTTTAAATAAAGGTGCTTAATTTGTTCTATATAGGTGTATCTTTATGTGGGCACTCTGTTATCTTCAGTGAATAGTGGAAAGGGTGAGATAGAAAAGACTGAAAAAAGGGAAGCCACAACAAACATGGAAACACAGCAGGAACACATCAAGAGAGTTGTGCTGGAGGAAGTCTAAAAGGAGGTGTAATCTGTTTTTGTAAGGATTAGACCCTCTATTTTGTTTTTTATAAGAAGTAGTATGGGTAGGAAGTAGATAAAAGAGTGTAGTAGAGAGGATACAGAAAGGAAGGGGTAGAGAAGAGTGTTGCCCGATAACAGTCCATAGACCACAGGGCCTCAAACATTTTCATTACTAGAAGTTATTGTAGTGGAGGACCCTGATATTGAGAAGACAGGGACCTACAGTGGCAATGTGGATGGCGCTGCCTGGTACAGCAAGTCTTCTTCCCACTGAAGAGAAGCTTGGGTTGGCTGAAGCCATCTGTCCATGACCTGTTCTACCATGACCTCAACCAAGTCCCAAAACCCATGTTCAGTGAGGCTTGTCAGGCTGACATGCGCCAGGGTGCTTACAGGACTGGTGCAATAAATGCACAGAAATGGAAGAAAATGAAATAAAGAAGGACAAAAGAATGGATAATTAAAATAAGAGAAAAGGAAAGGGAGACAAATGAAAAATACACACAAGAAAGTCACACATAATGTTAGATACCATCCAACTTATTATTGTCAATCAGTTTTATTGTTATAAAACTTTATTGAACTAAAATAAGATGTATGGGCAGAGATTACACATACCTGGGAACAATGATAAGGGTAGCTCTTATTCATACATGGGAAGAGGGGTGTGGGAAGGGCTTATGCATACCTGGGAAGAATACTTGTACTGCTAGCAAGTTTTGTTTAGGTTTTCATTTGCACTCTACTAGCATGTAACACTACTACAGTCTTCTTCTTCTTTCGGCTTTTTCCCAGTTAGGGGTCGCCACAGCGGATCATCTGTCCGCTCATGATTGGCAGTGGAGTTTTACAGTGTTGAGTTGCCAGCCCGGCACTCAACCATCCACAGAAGACACACACAGACATGCTCACACCTAGGGCCAATTTAGTGTGTCCAATCCACCTACTGCATGTCTTTGGGATGTGGGAGGAAACTGGAGCACCCGGAGGAAACCCACATGATCACAGGGAGGACATGCAGACTCCACACAGAAGACACCCCAGCCGAGAATTGAACCGGAGAACCTCTTGCTGTGAGGCGGCAATGCTAACCGCTGCATCACCGTGGCTGCCCATGTAAAAAAAATGGCAATACATTACATATTTGCACCAGATGCCTGATGTGCATTTGTTTGCCATATTGTACTGAAACTACTATTTATAAATACCTGCAGTTTTATATTTATATATAAAAGACATTTTGATAAGCACGCCTATGCATGGCAAATGTGTAAAGTACATGAAGGTCAGTAGTAAATATCTGTATTCACATGAACCCAAGGCTGCATTTATGAGTAGCCAAGACCTAAGAACATGCATGAGTTGCTGTACTCATTCACTATTAGTGTGATTCATAGAGATAAACTTAATTTGCATATAAAACTCATAAATTACCCTGAACTAAAATGAATAATTTAACACTGCCATATTAACTTGGAAGTGTTTGAGTTAGGTGGTAAATGACTAAAGAAACTGCAGAGTTTTTAAAGTAAGAAAAAAATAATAGAAATAATTGCAAAGTAATATGAAAGCATTCACAGTTATGGAAGATTGTTGAGTTTACTTCAAGAAATGTTTGCTCTACTGATATGATGTGCATATGACTATGGCTTTTGTGAATACTGGAAAGCTGTCAATTGTAAACGGAAAAGCATTACATCAGCAGTGCAAATGATTAGTGATCACTGTGAAAGTAATTTATTTTGGTGTCATTTACTAATTGTGCATGCATATTGCAAAGGCTGTGATTTCATTTTAAATTATTAAAGTGACAAGGATGTTTTCTTGGTCAACATACATGTATCTTTACTGGGAGAGTTCTAATGAAAAATGACGGTATTATGAATACAATGGAAAATATTAGGGTACAACCCAACACCCTAATAATGGGTGATTTCAACTACCCCACCATTAACTGGGAAAAATACTCATGTACCAACTCTTTTGCTCAACGTTTTCTGGAATTCATAAAATACAATGCCTTGGATCAACTTATCCACACCTCCACCAGGGGCAGCAATATCCTAGACCTGGTCATTACCAACATAGGTGACCGGTGTTCCACACCAGAGGTCAATTCCTCATTGGTCAGATCTGACCACAAGCTAATCATCCTAGACATCCACATCATGCCCCTACCCCCCCCCCCATTAAGGAAACCACAGTAAAATATTTCTCCAAAGCCAACTTCATGCTTCTTAAGACAGAAGTGGCAAACTTCACGACACCCATGCAGATGGACAATAGAGGTATGGCTGCTGAATCCTACACAAATGCACTTTATAAGCACTTACATGAGTGCATGGATTGTGTTATCCATAACAGAACCAAGATGCTATCCTCCAAAAAAAGGAAGCCAATTTGGTGGTTCCCTGCCATAAACAAATTGTACAACAGTAGGAAGAAACTGTTGCAAAAGAGAGTAAAATCCCATGAGTGGAGGAGCTCCCTGTTCAGCCTCAGTAAGAAGCTGAGATCCCCTCATAAAATCCTCAAAAGCTAGTTACAAAAACAAAATCGCCACCTACCACACAACCAACACATAACCCCACATATGCAGAGGTCCTCTCTAAAAACCTATCCAAAGCACAGTGACCTCCAAACGCAAGCAAACCACAGACAGTTTACTTGCAGATAAACACAGTACACATAAAAACACATGTCAGTGTCTAATCAAGTAAGCCATTAAGGCGTAACACAAAACCAAATGTACTGGTCATAGGTGATTCTATCTTTAGACACACTGATGTGCCACCCACCAGGTTGGATAAAGAGAAGGTCATGGTTAGCTGTCTGTCAGGTGCCAGGATCTGGAACATTATACATGCACTCAAGTCTCTTAGCAGCAAGTGTTATGACTCTGTCATAGTACAAGTTCATGTGAACCAATTGAGACGTGCCTCTGTGGACTATGTGAAGAGAGGCATGGCTGAGCTCTCTGATTATGTGTACCAGACAGGTATATTCCTAGCCTTAAGCAGCCTTAAGCATCCACACCTAAGATGATGCTGCAATACAAGGAAAAGATGACTGATTTCAACAATTGGCTTGGTTTCTGGTGTCATTCTAAGGGGATCCATTTCTTGTCAGCCTTGGATGATATGGTTGATAGATCTCAATGCTTTGACAGAGATGGTCTTTACCTGTTACCCCTAGGGTTTCATCTTCTGTCAAAGGCTCTTGTCTTCCCCTAGAGCCTTTTGTAGGTAATGTCACAAGTACAAAATTTCCAATGTAAATTGTTCCTCAAAACCCATCATTGTCATGCTGCTAAACGCTAGTAGTCTAAACCTAAAACTGCACTCGTTGGAAACTGCCCTCACCTTGGAGGATGCTGACATGTGTGTTGTCACAGAAACCTGATTCAAGGCTATGGAAATCACCCCAGCCATACAGAGTTACAATGCCTTCCACTCGCTCAGACCATTAAATGAGAGTGGGAAATCCAAAAGAGGAGGAGTATTCATTTTTATTGAATACAAATACTCCTCCAGATTGGTAAAACTAAATTAGTTCCTTTAATTTATCCAAGGACAACTCTCTATAGGCAAAACTCCTCTTCAAATTATCACCAGTTATAGGACCCCCTCCATGAACCAAGACACCCACAGTGCTTACCTGGACCTCCTGGGGTCCCTCAAAATACAATCAAACACACTAGTTTTGGGAAACTTCAACTACCCATCAATAAATTGATCTAAATACACCTGCATCAATACACTCACCCAGTGATTTTTTAACTTTGTAAACTTTAATGCCCTAGACCAGTAAGTGGACACCCCCACTAGGGGTTCAAACATTCTGGATCTAGTACTTATGAACAAGAATGATCATTGCACCAACCCAAGTGTAAAGTCATCTCTAATAAGATCTGACCACAGGTCAGTCACACTCGTAGTGACCTTGGCATCTGACCCTCCCCCAGCTGGAATTAGACTAAAAAATTTCTGCAAAGCAAACTATAATCTCTTATAAGATGATATTACTTGTTTCATAGCTCCTACCCCTACTGATGGCAAGGATACCTATGACAAGGATTATACCAAAGCCTTGTATAGACATCTTCACAGCTGCATCAACTCAGCTGTACTTGACAGGATAAAAGTAAATTCCACATGTAAGAACAAATCTGCTTGGTGGACATCCACCATAAACAGGCTATTTAACAGGAGAAACAAACTGCTGTCTAAAAGCAGTAGGAGACAGTTTCCAAACTCAAAGGACTCCTCAGCCTAAATAAGCAAATAAGATACATAGTAAAAAAATCCAAAGCTGACTACAAATCTAAATTGGCCACCCTAGCCAAGGGTAAACATAAATCACTCTTTGGCTACATTTACAACCTCAAAGGAAAATCCCAGATTTGCACAGAACTTGTTGTAAATGGCACAACATATACCAAGCCTGGTGATATTGATAACCTGGTGGCAGGTAGGTTCATTGGGAATTTCTCCTCCTGTCTCTGCCCAATATACTACAAGACATCCCTGCTACATGTCACCCCCTGAAATCTCTAAGGAGCAAGTCCATAATGCCCTTTCTAAGGATAAAAACACTATGGGACTAAACAACATCCATAGCTACATCCTAAATTGCTTAAAACAAGAGTTAGCTGTATCTCTGAGTATCCTCTTTAACCACAGTCTAAACACTGGGTAAGTTCCTGCAGCTTGGAAAACTACCACTGTCATCCTCTTCCACAAAGAGGGTTCCTCTGCTGACCCCTGAAATTACAGACCCATAAGTCTGACCAGCCTCATATGCAAGGACATGGAGAGAATCATCATGGACCTTATCAACAAGAACATAAGAGATCTCCAAACACTACACCCATCCCAGTTTGGTTTTGGTTTCTTCAAAGGCAGATTGTGTCTTACTAAACTTGGTGGATTTCTTTGTGACAGCTATCGAAGCTCTGGCTGATGGCAAAACTGTGTATATTGTCTATTTAGACCTAACAAAGGACTTCGACACCATTCCCCACTCAGGTGTCATTCATAAACTTACCCAACTGAATGTAAACCAGTAAATAGTCAAGTGGGTTGCAATCTAGCTCACCAATAGAACACACACAGTTAAAATAGGAGACTCTTCACCCACCTTCAGACCAGTAACAAGTGGAATACAACATGGGTCAGTACAGTGGCCCCTGTTGTTTTGAATTAACTTTTCAGAAGTACAGACCAAAACAAAGGGCATATGGCTAACAAAGTATGTAGATGAGTGCAAACCGGGTGTGATCATTGAATCCCCTAGTGACGTTGACACGCTCTAGGAAGGTCTTACTCAAACCAACATTTGGTACCAAAGTCACAGGCTCAAATTAAACACTAAAATGTGCATCATCATCCCCCTTCCACAAGGGAGATGTCCCTGCAAAGTACCACATTAACAACAACGCCTTAAGTTCCCAATCCATGGTAAGAGATCTGGGCACACAGGTTGACAGCAACCTCTCTTTTGACCATCATGTTTCCACAGTAGCAATGAAAGCCTTCTATGTTGCCCATCTAATCAATAAGGGCATTGCCTCCAGAAAAAAGAGGTTATAACCCCCCTGTACTCCTCCTTTATTAGACCAATTATAGAGTACACTACACCCTTTGGTATGTACCTCACCAGGCACCTCCAACAATTAGACACACCTCAGAGGTACCTTACAAAGAAAATTCAAGGTGTCCAACACCTGTCTTATAGTGATAGACTAAAATCCCTGTCACTATACTCTATGTCGTACAGACTACTTAGGGGTGATCGTTCCCTAGCCTATAGGGCTACTGCTGATCCTGCCCTGATGGGATGCTACACATTAACAAGATAAATTGTACTCACTGCGCCTGCTCTAGTGACCTCAACATGAGAAATGATATTAACAGGACCTGCTGGAGAGACAGGTTCATCTCCAACAGGCTCCCCTCACTCTGGAATAAGCTTCCAGTCCTAGTAAAACAGAGCCCTTCACTGACGCTTTTCAAGTGTAATCTGAATAATTGGATGGGGAATAGTAAATTCACCCCTGAGGTTTCACCTACATCCCTTCTGGACAGGGGTAGCAAGTGTTGAGTCAAGTCTGCTAATAGCACCATTAAAAGAGGAGGAAAACTTGGCTAGGCCTGTAAGGGCTTCAAGGCCATTAGCCTAGCAACCTCCTATAATCCTATGATCACCTAACTTATTTTTAGGGCATGTGTATGACACATTTGACCCTAAACTACTGCGATTTAAGTGTGACACTTCTGTTACTTATCTGACCTTCATAAATGTCAATGTTTAACTCAAGGGGAATAAGTTATTAAATAAAATAAAAAAGAGGGTGGCTTTGGACACTCTTTTACTGTATGCATTTCATTCACATAATGATACTGCTTAAAACCTCATGGGACTGTGGAAAGAAAACTGTATGTCATAACATGAGTGCAGTTATTAACACCAACAATGGTCTATGCATAACAATTGTTACAGCTGGTAGTTATCTACAACTTAAAAATAGTAATACAAAACTATTCAGGGAATACTAATAAGAAAATTAAAGATTCAAATGATATCCTGCCCTGTAAACAAACACTGCTGTCACTTGACCCTCACCATTACATAAATAAGGATGTTTTTGCCTCTGAGGCCACAAAGTATTGATTATGACAAAATTAAATAATCTGATGTGCAGTAGCTCAATAAACAACATAGCTAAAACTGAAGAAACATTGCATAATATAAATAACAATACAATTTTTTCATTGAAAATTGCAAGGTATGAACTCATGATAAGTACTGAAGTAATGATTTTTACTAATTGTACTACTTCAGCACATTCAGTACATGCATACTTAGGTACACCACCTCACTACAATGTATTGTACAAAATAGTTAAAATGTGATTATTCCTTATATGATGCCTTACAGCATCACTGAACAGGAGTCAGTGAGCACTCAGGCATGACTTTTGCAAACAATAATATGAGTACCTGTTTGAAAATAAAAAATATATATATAATATTTAAAGATTAGAAGGAATGTCTGCGGAAACAGTGTGACAGTAGACAATGCACCACACAGCATAGCCAACATATATTCTTGTGTGCATTTATTATACTATAGCTGTTATTTATCCTCTCAACATGCAGCCTTTCCAAATTTAACCCAGTAATGTTCATTACTATCCTATTATCTGTCATCGTGAACCTCCTAAAAATGTTCCCATTAGATGATGCTGCAAATGAATTCAGTGCAGCTTTCCTGAATATCCTAAATAGCCTTGCACCTCCTAGAAGGAAGAGACTAAAAACAAATAATGCAATTTGGCTAGCCAAAAAGAGTAGAACAATAATACAGTCCAGAGAAAATGCATGGAAACAACGGCTAAAATATAAACCAACACAATATCTTAAAAACTTCAGAATGCTTTGAAATCATACTAAAAAGCAAATAAATGAAGACAAAAAACTATAACTTTCAGAATAATAGTAAACTCAATAGTAAAAAAATCTGGACAGCCATTGAAGAAATCTTGCATCCTGGCTAAAAAAATCAACCCTAAACCTCTCTCAAAAGCTCACCACTCAAAACCACAATATAATTCAACCAGACCTCTCAACTGTCCCGAATTACTCGTTTTTTACCGAGTTTTGGGGTCCAGATAATGGGGTGCCACAATTCCTGAGTGGCACCCCTTCAATTCCGATTTATTTGCGCTTTGTTTTTTTATTTTTTTTTAATTTTTGCGCTTTGTGAGCAGACGTCATCAAGTGCGCAATAATATCAGCTCCACCAGCCTGTTGGACTTCAGCTCGCACTCGTACTTATCACGTACCACATATTTCCGGCTCCGGTTCAAATGCTTTTGCGAGCGGCAATCACCAGAGCCAGAAATGATTTCGCTGGCTGGATGCTGGATCTATTTAGTTATCAAAGAAGAGCCAGAAAGGATTTTGCTGGCTGGATCTATTTATTTAGCAGAGAAGACACTCGAGGAAAGGAGGTTGAAGACACTGGCTGGATTATTTATTTAGAAGATGTTCGCGAGCTGAGATTTTATTTAGAAGAAGACGGACGCTCGCTGGATGTAATTAGAGGTAAGGTGTGTGTGCAGATATGCATATATGTGAGTCTGTGTATGTACAGAGAATTGCTAGCTGCCAGATGTCACACATACATACATACACACATGCACACACACTCACCCACACATACATACATTCTTGGGGGGAGGCGTTTGACAAGTGTCTGAGATGCGACTCTCGAGGTGGTAGGTATGCCATATCATATACGATTTTTTCTTGTAAAGGGATGAAAGTCCCACTGTGTAACTGTGGCTTGATGTAGAGGTGGATATCTTGAGGGTATTCTCTATCAAATATAATTTTCACCTGTGATATTTTGCTACTAGATAACCATGATATGTGACTACCATGTTGCCTTGTTGCACTCAGATTAATCATCTTCACTGAAAGGGATATTAAGTGACTGTGACCTGGATGAAGTGCACATGAGATGGAGAGTAAGAAATGTGGCCTCCCACAAGAGGTAATAGAATGTAAGAAACACATATAGAGGCAGATGAGGACAATTTATCCACAAAGAACCCCTTCTACACAACAGATGCCACCCATATGTCCTTAGTTCTTGTAGCAAGAGCTTATCAACAGCAATGACATTTTCCATACCCTACTATCCATCTGTCCCCAAAACTTGCAGACCTGTGAACTCAAGAGTAACATAGTTTTATTTTATATAGTTGAAGGGGATGCTATGGGGTATGCTGTATGACAACTGTAGGGGCAGAAATGGAATACAGACAGCAGGTGCTTGTGCCAAAGTGTACTTATAGGTGTGGGCAAACAGCTCTGATACCAAGATATGGAGTCACCTTGGGAAAAAAAAAATATTGTTATAGCATTACTGTTGAATGGGTTGGAGCCTAACATGAATGTGTATTTTATCTGTACTCTGTCTCCTTGTCAACGGGAGATCACTTTTACAAAGTGGGGTTAGAGAAAGCAGGTTTTTTGACTTAAGGCTACATTCAGTAAGATGCAGAAAACTTTTCTGATTTGAAAAATAATTTAAAATGTGTGCGTCTGTCTATCTTGGTGTTTGGCCAACACAACCTTGAAGGGAAATGAAGGATTACTCTTCCAAGCTACAGTATTTGAAATTTCATAGTTTAAACTATAGGTTTTTAGAAACAAGCTCTGCCTGACCTTTAAAGCATTTGACAGTGATCTAGTAAGAGTTATTCTTGGGTTACATATGTATATTAACCTCAAAATGTGCAGGCAAATTAATTCTGTCTTTGTTGTGCCAAATGGGAGAGCATGTTTTATTACAGAGATTTTTTTTTTTTTTTTTTTGTGGGGAATAAATTACAATTTGGCACATACCGTAAGGGTATCAACATTCTCCGGGCTATTTAAAGATAATCCATTTTTGGGTAGAGTGCCTTATATATTAAACTAAAGTTTTTGAGTAGATGTTCAATGTTGGCAAATAGGCCTTAATACAAGTTACTGCATACAGATGAACATGTTGCAGGCATGGGGTGCATGAGTTCTGTCTCAGAAAAATACATATTTGTACTGAGTTGTGAAAGGAGTAATCTATTGAGAAGTTCAGGTGTTTGAAAGGAGAACATAAGTTGGCATAGCAAGTACCACTCCCTGTACTTGATGTACGTTATAGTAGGTGACTTTGGATGCGGTGTGGGTTATAATGCTGTTTCAATGAATGTGAGTTTCAAGGACAGAGATGTTTTAATGCCAAGTCTATTTACATTTTGAGACAGCATTGCTTTGTTTAGCAACCAGATGTCTATTAGTGTTTGCACTGTGCTATAAAATGTAAAAATAAAATCCATATAATCATTGTAGAAGTAAAGCAGTATGCACACATTAGTGTTTATGGTAAATGGGGTGAAACAGCCAGGTAATGGAACATTGGAATGGCTGCAGGGGAACTCTGGTGCTATATTTTGGTTTTCTGTTCTTCAGTTTGCGTTTGAGAGTTGGTATCCCACAATTCCACTGGAGTGGGTGGGGTTACATAGCAGTATATGCAAATTAGATGTTAATCAGTGTACAGCTTTGTACCTATTTTTCATGGGCCTTGTCCAGATTTTTGATGTTTCCAGGTTGAGAGGTATGAATTCAACCCTTATTTCATAGATAGAATAGCATCTCTAACCAAGGATTCCTGGTGTCTAATCCTAACCCTGTCCAATAACCACATATGACCACATCCACTTTCACCTTCAAACCTGTGCCCACATCCTATATAAAGCTACCCTTAAATTCAAACTACGCTTTACTTCAGTTGATGACCTTTCAAGCAGCTGATATTATTGCCTGTCCTGTCTCAACCCTTATAAATAGTTCAATACAGGAATCCCATGTTCTATCTCTCTCTGGAAAAGTCACCCATTATCCCTCTGCACAAAGCAGGAAATTCAACAGACATCTCTAACTTTAGACCTATAGCAATCTAATCTGCACTCTGTAAAATTCCTGAAAAATGTATTCAAAAACAATTGCTAAACTATCTCTGGCAAGATGAACTCAGATCTCTCACACAACATGGCTTCCATTCTTCCCATAGTACTAACACTGCACTTCTCACCTATATAGATACTGTCAATAATGGTAGAGATAAGGGCAAATTAGTCTCCTCACTACCAAACTAGTCTAAAGCCCTCAATAGTTTGTTACAGCAGACTTCTATTTCAAATGCCCTCATTAGGTATTTCTCAGCCCAGTCTTTTATGGTTCAAAAGGTTCCTATCCAAGAGGTATCACTCAGTAAAAAAGCACTCCACCCTCTCTCTATACCTTCCAGTCACCATCAGTGTACCACAAGGCTCTGTCCATGGTCTCCTCCTCTTTAACATTCTCACCAACACCCTCTACATATCCATTTAACAGGCCTCCCTAATATAATACACAGATGACTCCTTACTTATTTGCATATCTGACAACATAGCACATCTCCAAAAAATTACTCAGGAAGCTAACAGCCACTAAAACATGGCTTTGCAACTCACAACTCATGCTCAATCTTAAAAAATAAACTACTTTTTTTCCCAAAGCCTACTCCTATGAAGAAACAAAATTTAAAGTCCTTTACTTGATAATCACAAAAAAACAAGTGTAAACCAAATAAGGTAACTCAGCAGGTGATTAACTGTTAAAGTTCCAATTTAATTTTAAATTGGAACTTTAACAGTTAATCGTCTGCTGAGTTACCTTATTTGGTTTACACTTGCTTTTTGTGTTTTTCGCTAGTTTATTCTGTCAGTCTAGTACCCTTTACTTGGTAATACAACCATTGAAGCAACTTCTTCTAGCAGATCATTAGGGATGACAGTGCATGATAAATATTAAGATACAACAAAACACCCTAATACTGGGAAAACTACTCTGGTACCAACTCCTTTTCCCAATGGTTCTTGGAATTCATAAATTCCAATGCCCTGGATCAACTAATCCATTGTCCCGCCAGGGGCTCCAGTATCCTAGACCTGGTCATTACCAACATGGGAGATAGATGCTCCAAACCAGTGGTCACCCCTTCATTGGTCAGGTCTGACCATAAGCAAATCACCCTTGACATCCACATCCCACCCCCACACCCCAGTAAGAAAACCTCCTTAAAAAACTTCTCCAAAGCCAACTTCATGCTACTGAAGTCAGAAGTGACAAACTTCATGACACCCATGCAGATGGGATCTGAAAGTTCGACTGTAGAATCCTACACTAAGGCACTGTACAAGCACATCCACTCATGCATGAATCGTGTCATCCCAAATAGAACCAAGATGCTCTCCTCCAAAAAAAGGAAGCCAATCTGGTGGTCCCCTGCTATAAACAAACTATACAACAGAAGGAAGAAACTGTTGCAGAAAAGAGGAAAATCCCAGGATGCAAAAAACTTCCTCACAAGCCTCAGTAAGAATCTGAGATCCCTCATAAAATCCTCAAAAGCTAGTTATGAAAATAAAATTGCCAAAGATTCCTAAGACAACCACAAGGCATTCGATAGTTATGTCATGAATCTAAATGGCAATGCTCAGATCTGCTCTGAGCTTCAACAGAATGGCATTAAATATACTGATCCCAAGGATATTGCCAATATCCTGGCAGATCGATTTAGTGCCAACTTCAGCCCCCTCTCACCCCCTAAAGGGCCCATCTCAACACCAAAAGATTGCCAAATTCCAGTAATCATGAACACAGGTAGAAACCGCACTCTCCAAAGCAAAAAATACAGCATCCATGGGATCAGATGACATCCCAGGCTGTATACTACATGAACTACAAAAGGAACTGGCACCACAGGAGGGTTTTGTATGGAAAAATGTTATAGGGTCAACTGCCAGATGAATATTCCAGTATACCAAACATGAAAATTGCACTATATGCTGTATACTCCTCTTGGTATTTTATATATATGGGATCTGGGCACATGCTCGACTAGCATATGTCCGAATCACAAAACATCGAACACACACATACACGAAAGCGCTTAACATTGACAAGTGCTTCCATGTATGTGTGCCTGTTTTGTAGATCGGACTACAGTGCGGGTAAGAGAAAATTCCATTTTCCCCACTGTAGTGCGATCTCAGAGTGAGAATAATAAAGTAGGGGGGTGTGGGGGATGCAGAGGGGGCAAAGCTCCCCTGCAGAAATGTAGATTTTTTTTTTTTAGAATCTACACATACACAAAAGCACTTTTTGATGTTAAGTGCTTGTGTGTATGTGTGTTCGATGTTTTGTGATTCGGACATATGCTAGTCGAGCATGTGTGCTAGACCCATATATAAATATATATATATATATATATATATATATATATATATATATATATATATATATATATATATATGTGTGTGTATATGGGTCTACTTTTGTTAATTGACAGCACAGTATATCGAAAGTGCACTTTCGCTTAAGCCAGTTATAGTGGGGATAAGGAAATATATCCTTTTCCCCACTGTAGTGCAACCTCGGAGATGGTATACTGTGGGGGGTGCAGGGGAGCTTACCCCCCCCCCCCCGCATAAACAGTTTTCATTTTTTTTTTGACGATCGGCTTAAGCGAAAGTGCACTTTCAATGTTATGCACTTTCGCTTAAGTGGGTTTTTATGTTTCTTGTTCGAGATTTTGTAAGTTCGATCAAGAAACCTAGACCCATATAAATATGCTCAGTCTACATATCCTTTAACTAGCATAAATGCTTCATTACTCTCCTTTAACATTTGATTTAAGATAAAAGAAAACAACGTAAGCATGAAGAGAAGTCAGTTCCTCCTGTTATGTTTCAATCATTTTTCAAGCACATGTTGCATTTAACAAACTTCAGTATTGCTGTCCTTGAAATAATATCCACGACTCCCATTTTTTTGTTAATTTTTTCATATGAACTATATGTTAGCTTTTTGCAACAGTTTTATTGTGCATTGGCATATTTAGCACTGGTTATTTACTGACAACAATTCTTCATACTCACTTTAGCAACATTTGTTATATTTAAAGAAAATCCTGCCTACCATGCCATGGATTTAGCCTCTGAGGGAACTTTGTATGTGTTCAGGACATCTCTTTACTGTCACTAAGCTTAGAGCAGTGACGTGGTTGGGCATTTAAGGGATTCTTTAGAGGGAACTCTGTGTTATCCACATCTGCAACAGTCACTGTTTTTTTTTTTTTCTTCATTTCAGATCCATCTCTCTCTCTCTCTCTCCTTCTCTCTTTGAATAGAGTTCAGGTCTGTCATCCTTCCTGCTATGTAAAATGGTTCAGTTTTCACACTCTGGAACTAGCCATGGTCAAAGTTTTTGTCTGTCCCTTGTAATGGAGTGCAGAAATGGAGAGTCACCTTCCTGTTCAAAGTGCTTTTGTCAACTAATTTTTCAGTTAGTGCTCTGATCAAACATACATCTTAGAAACAAGAAACAAAAATGTGCTACAATGATGCAGAAGGCCATTTCCAAGTATGTTGGTCATAGATGTTAGTTTATTATGATCCAATTGGCAGCCACTGCAGCATTTGGTTGACTATTCAATTCATCTTCAGCTTCAGTATTTATTAAAGTGCTTATTCTTTATGTACTGTAACAATCAAGAATAAAATGGCAATGTACAATAAAGACAACAGTACTGACAGTGAAAGCAAATTGAAAAACTATGGCTGACATGAATATGGCACCATGGGAGATGCTCAAACTGTAAATTTATAACCTAAAAATAAATACTGAATATCTCTTGTTGAACACAGTTTTTATAGGAATAATACTACAGAAGTTTCAATGCAGAGATCCACTGCAATGGAAGTTAGGCAAAATGCAGATCATGAATGAAAATTGCAAAGAATAAAAATAATAACAGAAGAGATCCCATTGAACCAGCCCATCTTATCAGTAAAGTACATTCCATGACTGGATTTTCAGAAAGTACACTTTCAGTGTTATATTTGCCAGACTGTGATCAGTGAACTAAGTTGAAGATGACAAAGAACATCTTATCTACAGTGAAAGAGCAGAAAAACAAAAACAAAAGGAAACAAAAAAAAATAGAAATCAGTAACAGCAAAAAATTAGGATCAATCCTCTTAGACAGAGCTCATGAACACCATTCCCTGTCAAAAAGTTTGATCAGTCACAAAGACAGATCCCTCTTAAGTCTTGCAGTCAAATGTTAAAACAGTAATGACGAAAGAAACACAATTCAGCAGAGGCTGTCTCTGGACTCTTCATCAAATACATCAGAAGTGAGATAAGCAGAACTGATCCATGAAGATCAAGGCAATAGATTCAGTGGAGACTGATCATTTAGATCACCAACTGTTTCCATGAGGAGAAACAGAAGACAATTATTAGACTAAAAAAAAATAAGTGGGAATTTTCTTCAGCAGTCAAAACAGTTTGTCAGTATTCAATCCAGTGTTGAATATAGCTGACAAAATCTAAGAAAATGACAATCAAAATAGATGCAACAC